>NW_022436983.1:15541045-15549582 GCF_009761245.1 Sapajus apella | reverse complement strand
GTTAATCCTTTTTTAATTGTTCACAAGGCAGTTATCTATTGAAGTGATTTAAAATCACTTATGGGCCGGGCGCGGTGGCTCAAGCCTGTAATCCCAGCACTTTGGGAGGCCGAGGTGGGTGGATCACGAGGTCAAGAGATCGAGACCATCCTGGTCAACATGGTGAAACCCCGTCTCTACTAAAATTACAAAAAATTAGCTGGGCATGGTGGCGTGTGCCTGTAATCCCAGCTACTCAGGAGGCTGAGGCAGGAGAATTGCCTGAACCCGGGAGGCGGAGGTTGCGGTGAGCCGAGATCGCGCCATTGCACTCCAGCCTGGGTAACAAGAGCGAAACTCTGTCCCAAAAAAAAAAAAAAAAAGTAGTGGGCTTCCATTGTTCTTGGATCCCCCATTTTTAATTTTGTCTGTAACATATTTCTGGATTTTTGTTATTATTTAGCATTTTATAAAGTTTCCATTTGAAGTTAAATTTGATTATTCAGCAATATGTGTAACAACAACAAAAAGAGAATACCACGGCTATTAACACAGTTTATCTTATTTAATCCGTACAACCACCCTTTGAGGAGGCACCATTATCCACATTTTCAGATGAGATAACTAATCTGTAACTTGCCCATGGGTGTCCAGTTCTCTCAGTAGTAGCTGGGTTCAGGATCAGCGACTGAGCACAGGAGTGAACCACAGCACCATTACTCCCTTTGAGTTCTCCAACACCTCAAGTTGTTACCCACTTAGTCTCTGAACCTGCTGAAAAGTTCTTCTTCCTAGCTTCGTCTCTACCTTTCCCCTTCTTGCTGGACTGGCTCCTTGTCACTCAACCAGTTTCAGCTTAAACTACCTTCCTTAAGAGAGGTTTTCCCTGATCACCCAGATAAAAAGTAGGGCTCCCAGGTTAGTGTCTCTCTCAGCACTGTTTTATTTCCTTTAGAGCAGTTGCCACAATTTGGAATAACTTTGTTATTTCTTCACTGTCTTGACATTTAGCTTAGCTTCCACAACAGAGCCCCAGGTCCATCTTGCTCACCCTGGTAATCACAGGACCTAGACAGTGGTGCTTGGTACATGGAGACACCAAAATATTTGTTCAAGGCCGGACACGGTGGCTCATGCCTGTAATCCCAGCACTTTGGGAGGCCAAAGTGGGCAGATCATTTGAGGTCAGGAGTTCAAAACCAGCCTGGCAAATGTGGTGAAACCCTGTCTCCACTAAAAATACAAAAAAAAAAAAAAAAAAAAAAAACAACTAGCTGGGTGTGGTGGCATATGCCTGTAGTCCCAGTTATTCAGGAGGTTGAGGCAGGAGAATCACTTGAACCCAGAAGGCAGAGGTTGCAGTGAGCTGAAATTGTGTCACTGCACTCCAGCCTGGGTGACAGAGAGAGACTCCGTCTCAAAAAAATAAATAAAATAAAAAATTGGTTCAATGAATGACCTGGATTTGTTTACCTAGTATTTACCTGCAAACACCAGGTTTTGGGTACTGGCTAGCAGCTGAGGATACAACAGATAAGGTGTTGTATCCTCCAGTATAAGGTGTTGTCCCTGCCAGTAAGGACCTCCTAAACTAACAGAAAAGACAAAAAACAGACGGAACAATGCAGGGTGGTGGGTGTGATCAGATTAGCTTCAGCACCCGGCTGAATGCATTAGCTATGTAACCTCCAACATCTTTCCTCCATGAGTTTGTTTCCTCTATGCTGAAAATGGTAATATTACTACTACTTACGTCATAGTATTGGTGTGAGGATTAAATCATAGCCCATATAAATAAAGCACTTAGCGCAGTACCAGGCACAAAATAATCACTCAATAAATAGCAACTACTAATTTTATGATGATGATGCTATTACAACTGTATTTGAAATTATCTTTTGTCTACCTACATACCACTTGTCCAAGCCCCATATAGAATTTAAATTCCATGGAAGGGCAGAAGTCATGTTTGTCTTGTTCACCACTGTATTTCCAGGTGAAACATCTCTGGTACATGGTAAGGGTTCAACAAATACTAAGCAATTACTGAATGCCTGCGTACATGCACGGGGTGTTCTCAAACCATCTGTTAAATCGATGATGAATAGCTAAGTTTGGGGAAAGAAGAAAAGTGTTTACATTAGAAAGGAGGGACAGAAGTTTGATGATTTAGCTAAGTAGAAAAAAATTTCACTTTGAGATTGTAATTAAATCTCCATTAGCCATCCAAAGATCTGGATACAATTCCAGGGAAGAACCAACAATGCCACGTAGAAAAGACTTGAAAGAATAAAATCCAAAGCAGTTTGACCTGTGCCATCAGGCAGGGGGCTCCCAGGGACGGGCTCAATTTGGCAGCCCTATAACCTAGTACACCTATAAATATCTTAACCACTCAGAACCAACTTCTTCCTCTTTTGTAAAATGGAAATACCATACTTATGTATAAAGTGTTCTCGTAAAGCACAACAACGCTTGTATGAATACAAAGAAAGCACCTGGCTCATTGCAGCACTAGCTGCATGGAAACATTGCTATTCAAAGCGGGAGAAGCTCTTTGAATAGTCAGTAAGACCAGAAGGGGTAATGGAAGCCAGAGTGTTTTGTCAACTCAAGTGCTCTGGGTGCATAGGGCAGTTTTAACTCGTTTCCCACTCCAGGAGAAGGGACGAGAGGAATTGCTGGATGACAACACTGATCCAAGCTACTTGTGTCTAGGGTAGGGGTCAGTAGACGTTTGCTGTAACGGACCAGGCAGAAATAGTTTTGGCTTTGTAAACCAGCCTATCAAAAGCCAAGCAACGGCTGCGCAACTACTCATCTCTGCCCTCTTGGCAGGACAGCCGCCATAGACAAATACATCAACAAAGAACATGGCCGTGTTCCAATACAACTTCATTTATGGACTTGATTTCATAGAACCTTCGCAAATGACATGAACTATTCTTCCCCCTAACCATTTGAAAATGTAAACAAAGACCGAGAAGGGAAGAGAGAAGTGGGGGGATGGATTAGCCCGATGCCCGGCGAAGCGACCTGAAGGGAGGGGGAGTGAGACAGCGACAACAGGCCTTCAGACGGGCCGAGAGGGAGGTGCGTGGCGACAGCAGGCCCAGGCGGTGTCAGGCCCGGCCTGGCGCCCTGAGTGGGTCCCCGCGGCCTCTACCCTCCGCAGTCTACAGCAGAGCCTGCGCTAGCGGTGCGAGCCGCCCCTGGGGTGGCACGTCCCGGGACGAGGTGAGGCGGCTGTGACTCGGACGAGCCCCGCGGAGTTCGCCGCGCGGAAGGGTCTGTGTACACCCCTCATCTAGGGCGCACCCGGGCCTCCGCTGCAAAAAGGGTCTCCACGCGGAGTCTCAGCCCCGTTTCTATGGTTACCTGTTCAGCACCGATTCAAACTGCCGTTCTTTATTGACAGCGCCATAGAGGACACGAACACTCCTGCCCGAAGGGAACAATAAAGCTTTCGCCATTCAACAGCGCCGGAGACGCCAGAAGGCGGCCATCTTGAGGCCGGCGCGCAATGGGTATCAGCGGGAAAGGGGCCGCCCGGTTTGCCTCGCGCGCCGCGGTCACGTGTTGAGGGCGGGGCCTGCGTCACGCGCTCGCTCTCCACCAATGCTAGGATCGCGGGGCCCGCCGGTTGCTAGGCTCTTCTCTGACCTCTGACCTTGGCCACTCCCTCCTCCCCTCTCCACACTTCCTAAGGAAAGTTTTTTTTTTTTTTTTTGAGACGGAGTTTCGTTCTTGCCGCCCAGGCTGGAGTGCAAAATGGAGCGATCTCGGCTCAGTGCACCCTCCGCCTCTCAGGTTCAGGCGATTCTCCTGCCTCAGCCTCCCGAGTAGCTGGGATTACAGGCATGTGCCACCACGCCCAGCTAACTTTTTTTTTTCTTTCTATTTTTAGTAGAGACGGGGGTGTCACCATGTTGCCCAGGCTGGTCTCGAACTCCTGAGCTCAGATGATCCACCTGCCTCGGCCTCCCAGAGCGCGGAGATTACAGGTGTGAGCCACCGAGCCCAGCCCTAAGGAAAGTTCTGCTGGAGCTCTGCCATCTCTCACTGAGGTAGCTCTAGGGTTAGGATCTTGTTTCAAAGGATGGCAAAGAAGTAAACACAAAAGGCTTCATTTTTCCAAAACAACACATTTATGTGCGAGGCAGAGAGGTGATCTGAGCCGCGTCCCTGGCCGCACTTTCTGGGGGAGAGGCCTGACGCCGGTGGGGCGTGGTGGGCTGAAGGTGTCCTGGAGGCATCTTGATCCTGCGTCTGGCACCTCCCAATTTTGGGATTTAGGGGCTTAGGGGGAAGGTGGTCCTAGCTTTTCTTTTGCTCATTTTCCTTCTCAGACATTATGCGTTCCCTGTTGAAGAGTCCCGTTGCCACCCTTCCTTACACAGACATTTAAATCAGATCCAGCAGTATTAAACCGAGTCACCTCCGCTGGCCCACTGAACACAGTCACCCTGTCACTGACATGCAGCCACTTTTTCTGTCCCTGCCAGTTACACGCCCAAATCCAGCCGTCTTAGTGCAATGTCGAGCTTCCTCTGTGATTACAGCTGTTCCATCCGCAATGTCAATATTCAGTCGTTCAGAGAGCTGTCTCTGGCAGACTGACTCACCCCATCACGGTTTTACATCACAAATTCAATCTACTGGGCAGAACTGTCACTTGCATTGTTGCTGTCTCCCGGTTGATCATATTTACTGTCACCGTCTGACATGCAGCTACTGTCAATGACCATAAACTTCAAACTGTTCTGTTCAAAATGGCACTCTGTTTGCCCAGCTGTTGCCCTTTCTGTGGTTTTCACTGTCATTGTCATTCAGCCGCTTTCGCTGCCAACACAGTCAAGCCAGTATTTAACAAGCTCCTTCAGGGTACACACTTGTCCTCGTACCCTTGTGCTCAATTAGTCACTTTCACTATTATACTCCTGTCACTGTCACATTCAGGGTTGGATTTACTGTAGCTGACATTCAGTCACTTTTGTCATCACTGGAACCACGCCCACAGCTGTTGTGTCTCCTAAGCCCTCATTTCCACCAGCCTCACATTCCCTTTTAGTGGGAGCCCCCAATGTAGGGTTGCTAGATTTAGCAAACAAACACCTAGAAGGGTGCTTGGCACATAGTAGGTGCTCTAGAAATCTTTATCGAATTAATGGATTTTGCCCTTGCTCAACGGCTCACACCAGTAATCTCAGCACTTTGGGAGGCCGAGATGGCTGGATCACCTGAGGTCAGGAGTTCGAGACCAGCTTAGCCAATATGGCGACACCCCGTCTCTACTAAAAATACAAAAATTAGCCGGGCGTGGTGGCGGGCACCTGTAATCCCAGTTACTCAGGAGGCTGAGGCAGGAGAATTGCTTGAACCAGGGAGGCGGAGGTTGCAGTGATCTGAGATTGCACCACTACACTCCAGCCTGGGCAACAAGAGCAAGACTCCATCCCAAAAAAAGAAAAAAGAAAGAAATATTTATTGAATTAATGGGTTTTAAAAAACAGTATCATCGCCAATGTGCTGTATGCGAATGCAGATATGCAGATGGCTTGAAGCTCAGGAGTCTCAATAGGAATCAGTTTTCAGGCACCATCTGTCCCTCCTGTTCTACTTAACAAGACTTCAAATCCTATAAGGACTAAACAGAGCAAAAGAAGAATGGCCACCAAGCGCACTCAAGTATTGGGACAGTAGTGACAAAGAAGAGGCTTTCTATAACTTTTTTTAATTTTAAAAAAGGAATTCATGTTTATTGTAAAACATTTAGAAAACACGGAAAGGAATCTTTCCCTCAGGAAAGATTGTTCCAGACATCCCCCAACACAGCCTGCACACCCAGACACAGTGGATCAATGGCTGCAGGTTCCCCATAATTATTTACTTCGGGTTTTGCATTAATAGAAATTCTTGTGGGGCTGACTTGCCTACGGTTCATGAAGAGTGGCACAGGGTCATGAAAAGCAATGGCTCTGGCTTCTGGCTTCCCACGATATCAAAAATAAGAAGACAATGGCTAGACTTTCTAGACCTTCTAAGGGCCTCATCTCCCTATAGAGCTTCCACCGCTGCGGAGAAATAACCTGTGCTTCCCAATCACCAGAAGGACCCAAACCTCGACTTTGAGGGGGAGAGCTGAGAACTTTTCAACTTTTTTCGACTTTGGAAAAGAATGTTCCCATGCCATGACCCTGTGTAAGATGCCCAAGGTGCCTCTACTAAACTGCCAGCTGTTTCCAGAGTGACTACTAAACACCAAGAAAACTGAGGTCAATAAAACATGTTCCCTACCATACTAAGGAATAACGCACCTGGCCGGGCGCAGTGGCTCACACCTGTAACCCTAGCACTTTGGGAGGCCAAGGTGGGAGGATCATGAGGTCAGGAGTTCCAGACCAGCGTGACCAACATGGTGAAACCGTGTCTCTACTAAAAATAAATTAGCCAGGCGTGGTGCTATGGGCCTGTAAGCCCAGCTACTCAGGAGGCTGAGGCAGGAGAATCGCTTGAATCCAGAAGGCAGAGGTTGTGGCGAGCTGAGAGTGTGCCACGGCACTCTAGCCTGGGCGACAAAGCTAGACTTCGTCTCAAAATAAATAAATAACTAAATTTAAAAAAAGAAATAACCACCACAACTTCTCCTGCTACTAATAGCAATGATTAGGCCGGGCACGGTGGCTCAAGCCTGTAATCCCAGCACTTTGGGAGGCTGAGGCGGGTGGATCACGAGGTCAAGAGATCAAGACCATCCTGGTCAACAGGGTGAAACCCCGTCTCTACTAAAAATACAAAACATGGCCGGGCGCGGTGGCTCAAGCCTGTAATCCCAGCACTTTGGGAGGCCGAGGCGGGTGGATCACAAGGTCAAGAGATCGAGACCATCCTGGTCAACATAGTGAAACCCCGTCTCTACTAAAAATACAAAAAATTAGCTGGGCATGGTGGCTCGTGCCTGTAATCCCAGCTACTCAGGAGGCTGAGGCAGGAGAATTGCCTGAACCCAGGAGGCGGAGGTTGCGGTGAGCCGAGATCGCGCCATTGCACTCCAGCCTGGGTAACAAGAGCGAAACTCCGTCTCAAAAAAAAAAGACTAATAGCAATGATTTATCTCACTCTTTCTGCCAGGTATCATGCCAAGCCCTTTAACTCGATTCTCTCGTTTAATTCCTGTAATCATCCAATGAAGCAGGTAACATTTTTATCCCATTTTATACGGGAGGAAACAGACTCAGAGGGAGTAAACAATTTGCTCAGAGAAACACAGCTACTAAATAGTAGAGTTAGGGTTTAAACCTGGGAGGTCTGACTCCAGGCTCTGCACTTATTTTCAACCTGTAGTAATAACTTCTGGGTTTTACAAAATCCATGTGTTTATTATAAAGAATTCAAGGATCACAGAAAAACACAAAGGAAACAGTAAAACAAGAATCACCGTAAATCCTACCACTCAGCAGTGACCTATCGTTACAGATGAGCATTTCTCCCGACTCCAGGCATATTTATATGGGTGGATGCAGAGATCATAACGATGATAATGACAGCTTGCATGCAGTAAGCACTGTGTGCTGGACACTGTTCTAAGCGCTTTCCAGGAATTAACCCATTTGATTTATTCCAAGAGAGATAGAGAGACGTCATTTTATTAAAGTGAACTCATTTGACATATTTGGAGTTCACAACAGCCATCAACCACCCGGTGATGTTTTTCCCCAAAGCTGGTTCTTTCCTCAGTTTTGCTGCCTTCTCTCCACATTCCAATCCAATCCTATGCCCAGAGTCCTCGGGCAGCAAAAGCTGTCTTTAAATAGCACCCTCTGCACAGCTGCTGTCCGGTCAAACGTCTCTGCTGTTCCCCAAGGCAGTGCTGTTATTTGTGGAAGTGAAGTTCGCTGGAGGCTCGACAGATGCTTTTTATTTGTTCGAGTCGGTGTCTGGGCCTTGGCATTCTGTTTCCTGGCTTTCTAAGTGTTAGAATTTCACTACCTTTTCTCCAGTCCAAATGAAGCTTCGTCTTCAGCTCTTGCCCAGTGGATACCAGACAGTCTCAGATGAGGCTGCTGTTGGAATTTGCCGAATGACTCAGAAAGGTCAACCGCCTGCCTGCTGGTCCATCCCGGATGACAAACGCTGAGGAGGAGGGAGACTGCCTTGCTCCAATGGGGCTGCCCCGACCACAGTGGCACTTCTGTGGGCCTGACCTGATGAATCCCTTGCCTCGGTTGCCCCCAAGGCGAAAGGTGCTCACATTTAGAAGGATGGAATCAACACTTCCACTGAGATGGCTCACAGGCCCGGCATATTTACCTGATCCAAAACTGAAGCGACGATTTCCCACCCCATTTCTCCCCTCAGGCTTTCTAGCTCCAAGATGATAGCCCACCTGCCGTTCTCTGCCCTCTCGCCCAGCTCAGACACCTGGGAATTATCACAGACATTTCTCTCTCGAACCCTCAACTACTCACAAGTCTTGATTTCACCTCTCATACACTCTGTCCATGTCCACGGCCAAAGTCCAGATGACCCTTAATCTCTTTTTTTTTTTTTTTTTTTTT
>NW_022436983.1:15525848-15540945 GCF_009761245.1 Sapajus apella | reverse complement strand
GCCTCCCAAAGTGCTGGGATTACAGGCTTGAGCCACCGCGCCTGGCGACCCTTAACCTCTTAACTACTCTACTACCCGCCTTCTGCAGCCTCTTTTGACATCCTTTACAATGTTCTGCAGACAGCAAGTCAGTGTGATCTTTCATTTCCTTTAGAATCAACTTTACCAAGGTTTAATTTACATTTAAAAATGTACTCATTAAAAGTGGAATTTTGGCAAATATATGCACCTGTGTAACCATTACCAACCATATCAAGATATAGAATCTTTTTTTTTTTTTTTTGAGACAAGGTATTGCTCTGTCGCCCAGGCTGGAGTGCAGTGAGACTATCATGGCTCACTGGAGCCTTGACCCCCTGGGCACAAGTCATCCTCCTTCCTCAGCCCCCTGAGTAGCTGGGACTACAGGTGCATGCTACCATGTCCAGCTAATTTTTGTATTTTTAGTAGAGACGGAATTTTGCCATGTTGCCCAGGGTGATCTCAAACTCCTGAACTCAAGGGGTCTGCCTGCCTTGGCCTCCCAAAGTACTGGGGTTACAGGGGTGAGTCACTGTGACCGGCTTCTAACCTATATAATTTCCCTCCTTTCTAAAGAACTTCTTTTCACCTTTCTTGCAAGTCAGGTCTCCCAGCAACAAATTCCCTCAATTTTTGTTTGTCTGAGAAAGTCTTTATTTGTCCTTTACTTTTGAAGGATAATTCCACAGTGTACAGAATTCTAGTTTGGTGACGTTTTCCTTCAACACTTCCAATATTTTCTCCTTGCTTGCATGGTTTCTGGAGAACCTTCATGGAGAAGTTAGATGTAATTCTTGTCTTTGCTGCTCTGTAGGTAAGGTTTTATTTTTCTGTGGCTTCTTACAAGATTTCTTCACCTTTGGTTTTTCTAAACTTTGAAAATGATATGGTTATGTAGAGTTTTTATTCTTTTATATTTATCGTACTTGGTGTTCTCTGAGCTTCTGTGATCTGTGGTTCGATGCCTGACACTGATTTGGGAAATTATCAGTTATTCTTGTTTCAAATATTTATTCTGTTCCTTTCTTTCTTCTCCTGACATTCCCATTACATATGCTGCACCTTTTGCAATTGTCTCACAGTTCTAGGACATTCTGTTTTGTTTTTCTCCATTTTTTTCTTCTCAGTTTTTTTTCCGTTTCGGAGGCTTCTATTGACATATCCTTAAGCTCAGAGATTCTCTTCTCAGCTGTGTTCGGTCTGTTATAATAAGCATATCAAAGGCATTCTCCATTTGTGTGACTGTGTTTATTATCTCTAGCATTACTGTTTGGTTCTTTCTTAGAATTTCCATCTCTTTATTTACATTGTCCATCTGTTCTTGCATGCTGTCTCCTTTATCGATTAGAGCTCTTAGCATGTCAATTCATAGTTGCTTAAAATTCCTGGTCTGATAATTCCAATATCTGTACCCAATGTGGCTGGTTCTGATGGTTGCTTTGTCTCTTTAAACTATGTATTGTTGTTGTTTTGGGGTTTTGTTGTTTTTTTTTTTTTTTCCTTTTTTTTTTTTTTGAGATGGGTCTTTCACTATTGCCCAGGCTGGAGTGCAGTGGTGCGATCTCAGCTCACTGCAACCACACCTGCCAGGTTTGAGCAATTCTCCTGCCTCAGTCTCCTGAGTAGCCAGGGCTACTGGCGTGTGCCACCAGACCCAGCTAATTTTTGTATTTTTAGCAGAGATGGGGTTTCACTATGTTGGCCAGGCTGGTCTCAAACTCCTGACCTCAGGTGATCCACCTGCCTCGGCCTCCCAAAGTGCTGGGATTACAGGTACGAGCCACCGTGCCTGGCTGGTATGCCTTGTATGTTTTTCTTTACAGCCAGACATGATGTACTGGGTAAATAAGTTCTTCTGTAAATAGGCCTTTAGTGGTGTGGTGGTAAGGTGGAGGGATGTGGGAAGTGTTTTACAGTCCTATGATTAGGGCTCAGTCTTTTGGCGCCCCTGTGCCCCTGGACTGTGAACTTTACAAGTGCGTCTCAGTTTTTCCCCCCACTTAGGTGGGGCAGGATGACCACAGTAGGCTGGAATTGGATATTTCCCTTCTTTCACATGGAAAGCCAGAGAGAGTTAGAGTTGGGTTTGTCCCTCTTCTCAAGTAGGATAATCTTTGGTAAAACCTATAAATCAAAAATAAAATTCCAGCCGGGCACGGTGGCTCACACCTGTAGTCCCAGCACTTTGGGAGGCTGAGGAGGGTGGATCACGAGGTCAGGAATTCAAGACCAATCTGACCAATATGGTGAAACCCCATATCTACTAAAAATACAAAAAATTAGCCAGGTATGGTGGTGCACCTGTAGTCCCAGCTACTCAGGAGGCTGATGCAGAAGAATTGCTTGAACCCAGGAGGCAGAGGTTGCAATTAGCCAAGGTTGTGCCACTGTACTCCAGCCTGGGTGATAGAGTGAGACTCTGTCTCAAAATAATTAAATAAATAAATAATAAAATAAAATTCTAACCCCTCCACTGGCTGAATGTGTTATAGTAGGTAGTAAGTCAGACGTGAGCAGAGCAGGAGAGGGTTTCCCCCACCAGGAATGTCAGTCAAGTAGGTTAGCCCTAGAAAATGTATCCAAGTCACACAGCACCAAAGGTTAGCACTAAGGAATGTGTCTAAATCACATGGCACCAAAGTATGTTTCTAGCCGTGAATCTGTATGGGTCTGCAGCAACCTCAATTTTTGCCTCTTCAGAAGAAAGAATTTGACCAAAGGGCATAAGGCAGAGTGAGACACCAAGGCAAGTTTTAGAGCAGGTGTGAAATTTACTAAAAAGTTTTAGAGCAGGAAGGAAAGGAAGTAAAGTACACTTGGAAGAGGGCCAAGCAGGTGACTTGAGAGATTCAAGTGTGTGGTTTGACCTTTGACTTGGGATTTTATAGACTAGCATGCTCCTGAGGGGAGGGGAGTGTTTCTTCTCCCCTAATTCTTCCACTGGGGTGGGCTGCCTGCATGAGGAGTGGCCTGCCAGCACTTGGGAGGGGAGCCTGCACAGTGAGTTTACTGAAGTCGTACGCATGCTCACTTGAGGCACTCTTCGCTTACCAGTCAAGTGTTTCTAGAAGGTCATATATTAATACCAGTTAAATATATGGTATTTTTGCCTCTTACTGCACATGCTTGAACCCACTCACCCAACTCCTAAGAGCTAATTGGGAAGCTGCTGATCACCAGTTTCAGACTTTTTCTATCTATTGGGAGACTGCCTTTCCTTGGTACCCCTTGGATCAATTATTATTTTATTTTATTTTTTGAGATGGAGTCTCACTCTGTTGCCCAGCCTGGAGTGGTATGATCTCAGCTCACTGCAACCTCTGACTCCTGGGATCAAGTGATTCTTCTGCCTCAGCCTCTCAAGTAGCTGGGAATACAGGTGCACACCACCACGCCTGGCTGGTCTTGAACTCCTGACCTCAAGTAATCTGCCTGCCTCAGCCTCCCAAAGTGCTGGGATTATAGACGTGAGCCACCGTGCCCAGCGACCAATTATTATTTTAGAGAGACAGTGTAACAACCACCTGACCATTACCTGATGGTCACCTAACATTCCTGGTGGAGGAGTCCCTCTCCTGCCCTGCTCATGTCTGACTGACTACCAACTGTAACACAAATGGACCCCCATTCTTGGCCAAAGGAATCCCAAAGAAACCTGAAAAACTAGTTGGAGCCATGATGGGAAGGGAGGTTGGACATGCCTAGTTATACACCCTACCTTTGGAGTTTATATGCTGCTGACGAGCACTAACATTAAAAGAGATAAGAGCGACAAAACAGACTGTAGCAATAAGATACCAAAGTCCAACCTGACATCATGTGACAGATAGCAGGCCCTAAAGGAAATCAAAGTATTTTACCCCAAAATATATTTCTTTGACATATTTTGAAATGGCCTCGCAAAGCCGTCTCTTGGGGAAATTTGCATTCTACAGAGAATCTCTTTCTCTTTCTAGGTCTTTTCCGGATCCAGGAGAGATTTAAGTTGGAGCCTGACACCTTTAAAGATCCAAAAAGAGACATTTACCGTCTATTCTCTCTGAAGCCTGCTACTTAGGGGCTTCATCAGCATAACAAGAACAACTACCCTTATCTTAACGCCAGCATTGCTTTCTGCTGACTTCGACTTTTGACAAAGCTTAACTCTTTCAACCAACTGCTAACCAGAAACTCTTTGAATCCACCACCTGTGACCTGTAAGGCCCCAGCCCCTGCTTTGAGATGGTCTGCCTTTCTGGGCTGAAAGAATGTATAGCTTACATATATTGATTTATGTCTTTGCCTGTGACTTCTGTCTCCCTCAAATGAATAAACCAAGCGGTAGCCCAGTCACCTTGGGCATATGTTCTCAGGACCTTTTGTGACTACCCCGGGCCATGGTCACTCATATTTGGCTCAAAATAAACCTCTTCAGATATTTTATAGCATTTGGCTTTTCTTTTATCAACAAAACCCTGCAGGTTAGAGTCTGTTTAAATAATTTTCCTTGAGACTTTGATAGAGAGAGAACATAACGTTCTGGAGTATTTTGAAATGATTCTTTTTTGTCCTTCCCCTGCTGGAAGCATGAGAAGATTTTTCTCAGATATTCACTGTTAGAACCTCGCTAGAGCTCCAGGAGGCAAAACTCACAAAAGTGTGGGAGCCTCCAGATGAAATACAAACGGAAGAGATAGTAATTATAAATATGTATGCACCCAATTACACACCGTCAAGATATATAAAGCAAAAATGGACAGAATTGAAGGGAGAACTATCTAGTTCTTCAACACAGTTGGACACTTTACTATCCCACTCTCAACAATGGATAGAACAACCATATAGGAGATAAGTAAGGATATGGAGGATTTAACACAATAAACCAACTAGATCTGACAGAAAGATACAGAACTCTTTACACAACAACAGCTCCACACACATTCTTCTCGTGTGCACATGAGACATTTTCCTGGATAGATTTATGTTAGGCCAAAAATTAAGTCTCGATAGACTTAAAAAGTTAGAGATCATGCAAAGCATCTTCTCCTACCATAATTGAATGAAGTTAGAAGTCACTACCAGACACTTTGGGAGGCTGAGGGCAGGCAGGTGATGAGCATACTCTGTCAACATTCATTAGGATAGCCGCTATAAAACAAAAAACCAGAAACTAGTAAGTGTTGGCAAGGATGTGGAGAAACTAGAATCCTTGTGTGCTGCTGTTGGTAGTGTCGAATGGTATAGTTGCTGTGGAAAATAGTATGGTGGTTCCTCAAAAAGTTAAACATAGGATTACCACATAATCCAGTAGTTCCACTTCTCCAAAATTGTAAGCAGGGTCTCAAAGAGATATCTGTACACCCATGTTTATAACAGCATTATTCACAACACGTAAAGCATCAAAGCAACTCTCAGTGTCCATTGACTGATGATTAGATAGCAAAATGTTGCATATACATACAATGGACTATATTATTCAATATTAAAAAGGAAAGAAATTCTAGGCCGGGCGCGGTGGCTCAAGCCTGTAATCCCAGCACTTTGGGAGGCCGAGGCGGGTGGATCACGAGGTCAAGAGATCGAGACCATCCTGGTCAACACGGTGAAACCCCGTCTCTACTAAAACTACAAAAAGTTAGCTGGGCATGGTGGTGCGTGCCTGTAATCCCAACTACTCAGGAGGCTGAGGCAGGAGAATTGCCTGAACCTAGGAGGCGGAGGTTGCAGTGAGCCGAGATTGCGCCATTGCACTCCAGCCTGGGTAACAAGAGTGAAACTCTGTCTCAAAAAAAAAAAAAAAAAAAAAAAAAAAAAGAAATTCTGCAATATGCTACAATGGGGATGAATCTTGACAACATTATGTATGCTAAGTGAAATAAGGCAATCACAAAGAGACTAATATAATTCCACTAATATAAAATACCTAGAATAGTCAAACTTATAGAGACCGAGGTGGAATGGTGATTGCTAGTGGCTGGGGGGAGAGGAACATGGGGAGTTATTGTTTAGTGAGTATAGAGTTTTGGTTTCACAAGACAAAAAGAGTTATGGAGATGGATAATGGTGATGGCTACATAACATTATGACTGTATTTCATAACACTAACTGTACACTTAAAAGTGGTTAAGATGGTAAATTTTATGGTATTTTATTTTGCCACAATTAAAAAAAAAAAGTGTGTGCACTCCTCCAACGTGACTGGGTCCCCTGGAGTTTTTTGTTTTGTTTTGTTGAGACAGAGTTTCGCTCTTGTTGCCCAGGCTGGCGTGCAATGGCGTGAGCTCAGCTCACCACAACCTCTGCCTCCTCAAGTGATTCTCCTACTTTAGCCTACCGAGTAGCTGGGATCACAGGCATGCACCACCATGCTCGGCTATCCCTGGAGTTTTTGTCTCTCAAGCTTGTCCACATTGAGTCTCTAGCAATTTATCGATCACAGTTCAGGTTTCCTTACCCAGCACTAGTTTCCACGGAGGCTTATAACACTCTGGTAAATTACGATTTCTGTGTCCGCCTATTTCTCTAATTCTGAGGCAGTAATTTACCCTATGACCTCACTTCTCTATGAATCTAAGAGTTGTTGATGTTTAGTTTGTTTGGCTTTTACTTATGGTTAGGATGGAGTGGCGACTTCCAAGTTTCTTACATGCCAACTTAGAAACTAGACATCCTAGAACATTTTCATCACCTGCAAATGTTTCCTTGTACCCTTTCCCAGTTCAATACTCTTCCTTCCCCTCTAGACTTACCCACCTTCCCATCTCTCCAACCCTCATCTCCCAAAAACCACTGATCTGCTTTCTGTCCCTATAAATGACTTGCTAGAATTTCATATTCAGAATTTCTAGATATGAAATTCTAGAATATGTTAATATATGTTACATGTTATATAACACTACATATTACATATAAAATACATACAGAATTCTAACATATCCTAGAATTTCATATCATTGAAATTATATAATAGGTAGTGTTTTATGCCTGGCTTCTTTCACTCAACATAATGTAGTTGAGATGTATTCACATTGTTGCATTTATCAGTTTTGTTTCTTTTAATTACAGGGTCCACTGACATGGATATATCACAATTTGTGTATTCATTCACCTGTGTGAATGTGTGAATTTGTGTGTTTACAGCTTCGGGTATTATGAATAAAGTTTATGAACATTTATGTGCAAGTCTTTGTGTGAACATGTTTTCATTTCTCTTGTGTAAACACTTAGGAATGTGAAGCCTAGGCCATATGATAGCTGTTTATGCACCTTTATAAGAAATTACCAAACAGTTCTCCAAAGTGCTTGTATCATTTATACTTGCAACATCAATGTGCGAGGATTCTAGTTACTCCACATCCTCATCAACAGTTGGCATTGTCAGTTACTTTAAATGCAGTCATGTTAATGTGTGAAGCAGTATCTCGTTTTGGTTTTTATTTGCATTTCCCTTTGCATGCTTATTCATCGTTACTATTTGGTATTGGGTGAGGGGGAGGTGTACATTCAAATATTTTGCCATTGTTTTTGGTTGGGTAGTTTCTCTTCTCATTGTTGAGTTATAAAAATTCTTTATATATTTTGGGTTTGTTTTTTGAGATAGAGTCTTGCTTTGTCACCTAGGCTGGAGTGCAGTGGCACGATCTCAGTTCACTGTAACCTCTGCCTTCCAGGTTCAAACAATTCTCCTGCCTCAGCCTCCCTAGTGGCTGGGATTACAGGTGCCTGCCGCTACACCTGACTAATTTTGTATTTTTTTTTAGTAGAGATGGGTTTTCACTATGCTGGCCATGCTAGTCTCGAACTCCTGACCTCAGGTGATCCACCCACTTTGGCCTCCCAAAGTGCTGGGATTACAGGCGCCTGCCACCACACACAGCCTCTCCATATATTTTTGATTCAAGTCCTTTTTCCTATGTATGTATTATGAATATTTCAGTCTGTGTTATGAATATTCTCATCCTCCTAAGATGTCATTCAAAAGCTGAAGTTTTTAACTGTGAGGAAATCTAATTTATCAATGTTTTCTTTTAGGAGGAAAATTATTATCACGGTATATCTGCTTAATTGGGAAACCCTGGTGCATTTCTTCTAAAATTAGGAGAAACACATGGATGCCCACTTTCACCGCTGTTCTTTCACATTAAATTGAAGGTATTATTCAATACGATCCAAGAAAAATAAGAGATAATGGGATTATATAACTAGAAAGCCCTAAAGAATTGGCTGAAGAACCTATTTGAATGACAGAGAGAGAGGGAGAGAAGAGAGAGAGAAAGATATGGGGGAAGGAAAAAGGAGTAAAAGGTGCTAAGGTGGAGATAGAATATTAAACAAATATACAGAAACCAGTTAGAAGAGAAAAATGGAATGAAAGACTGCATTTACAATAGCAAGAAAAGACAAGATACAAAAGGGTATGCTTCGAAATATTAGCAAAGGATAGGCTGGGCACAGTGGCTCACGCCTGTAATCCCAGTACTTTGGGAGGCCAAGGCGGGAGGATAACTTGAGCTCAGGAGTTCGAAACCAGCTTGGGCAACATAGTGAGACTCAATCTCTACAAAAAATACAAAACTAGCTGGGTGTGGTGGTGGGTGCCTGTAGTTCCAGCTATTCAGGAGGCTGAGGTGGAAGGATCAGTTGGGGCTGGGAGGTGGAGGTTGCAGGGAGCCAAGATCACACCACTGCACTCCAGACAGAATGACAGAGCGAGACACTGTCTAAAATAAAAAGGTTAAAAAAATTAATGAAGGATAAAACAGAAAGCTCAAACAAATGGAAAGACATACCCATTTCTTGAAGCAAGAAAGCTAAACATCATAAAAATGTTAACTCCCAGAAAACATACCAACAAGTTTTTTTCTGAAACTAGAGAAGCTGATTATCAAGTTCAAATAGAAAAATAAGAAACAAAGAATAGGCAGAGCCAGCCCTGCCCGATATTAAACTATATTTTAAAGCTTCAACAATTAAAATGTGAGTAATTAGCACATAAATAGACAAACCAATAGAACAAAAGGAAGCCCAGAAATACACCAAAATACATAGAGAAATTTAGTTTCTGCTAAAGATGTGAAGTAAAGATAAACTTTATAATTAATAGTTGGGGATAATTGGGTAATAACTTGAAAAAGAAGTTTTATCCATACCTCACATCTTATGCTAGGATAAACGATAAAAAGATCAAAGACTTAAAGCTCAAAAATTTTAGACATTAAAGCACTATGAAAAAATGGGCAATTTCTTTATAACCCTGAGGTGGCAGAGACCTAATTGACTCAAATTCCCAAAACCATAAAAGAAAAGATTGATACATTCAACCACATTTTTAAAAATCCATAAATAAAGTCTAAATGCAAATAGCAAGCTGGGAAACTACATTTGAAACATAATACAGACAAAGGATTCGTTTTCTTAATATATGAAGAGCTGCTGGAAATTCACAAGAACAAGACCAAACATATTCAAAAGCTTAGAAAAATGAGCAGAGACTTGAAGAAAGAGTCCACATACTGGATAGGCAGGAAAATGGCTTATAAATACTCAAAAAGATGTTCGATTCATTCATAGTATGATTAATACAAATGAAAACTACCCTGAAATATCTTTTCTTCACCTATGCATTGGGAAATCCTGGAAGTTTGACAATGTGATGGTAAACAGGCCCTCTCATCCATTGCTGGTTGAAATGGAACTGCGCTCTATACAATCTCGATGCAGATTAATAACACCAAAATTTTAAAGTGCATTTCCCAGTGATCCAATAATTGCACCTCTGGGCTTTTATTTTATACATACCTGTACGTGTACAAAATAATACATATACAAAGTTATTCAGTGAAATGTTTCCTAAAATAGGAGAAAAGTAAAATTCAAATAAAAAAACTAGCTTAAATACATTGGGATGCATCCATATAATGGCATATTATGCAGTTTAATTTGCTGATTTTTGAGACAGGGTCTCTCTCTGTCACCCAGGCTCTATTACATAGTTTTAAATAGGTGAAGAAGCTCTAAACATCTTTATGGGGAAATAACTTCAATATATAAAATCCCTCCATATCTGTTGGGGGGACTAGTTCTAGGACTACCCCCCTGCATACCAAAATCCACGGATGCTCAAGTGCCTGATATCTATAATGGCTTAGTATTTGCATATAACCTACGCACATCCTCCTATATATTTTAAATCATCTCGAGATTACTTATACTACCTAATACAATGTAAATGCTAGGTAAATGGTTGTTATACCATATTTTTAGTTGTCTTATTTTCTATTATTGTATGGTTCTTTTGTATTTTTTCCCCAAATGTTTTCGATCTGAAGTTGGTTGAATCCACAAATGCTGAACCCAAGGCTACGGAAGGCTGACTGTATTGTTAACTTTAAGAAGATCTGGAACAGGGATCAACCAACCTGCTATATGTCTCTGCTGTGACTATGTGACTTGCTTTTCCATTGTAGCATGAAAGCACTTAGACAATACATTCAACAAGTAAATGTGGCCAGAATTGGCTCTGGATTTGTCCTACTGGAATTAGTTTGTCAAACTCCTGAACTTACATATATTGCTTTTTTTGTGCTAATGGTGGTGGTGGTGGGGGGGACAGATATAAAAATATACATTTGCATTTGTTTAAAAACATTGGAACAATACATAAGAAAAATGGAGTATG
Source organism: Sapajus apella (assembly GCF_009761245.1). Taxonomy (NCBI): domain Eukaryota; kingdom Metazoa; phylum Chordata; class Mammalia; order Primates; family Cebidae; genus Sapajus; species Sapajus apella. Next base: position 15,530,267 of record NW_022436983.1, on the reverse strand, counting down.
TATGACTCAGGAGACAGAAACCATGGAGATCTGAACAGGGAATCTGAATAGAGACCTCTAAAGCAACACTTTCCAACAGGACTTTCTGCAATGAAGGACATGTTCTATAACTTCACTACCCAAGGTACTTATGTGGCTATGAAACACTTGAAATGTTACTAGTCCAACTAAGAAGCTGAATTTTTAATGTTACTTCAACTTACCTATAAATAGAAGTAACACATTTGGCAAGTGGTCACCACATTAGACAGGGCAGCTCTAAAGAATACAGACAGAGCAGTTGTTGGGAGTGGCTGCTGCCTCTAAGGCTGAGTGTATCCAAGGAAGAAACAAGGTTAGGAGAGTCCTTTCCTCACCCCACCCCAAGGCTGAGATGCAGATCTCATTGGAGAGTACATGGCTATAGCCCACAGGATGCCAGAGTCTGTATATCACTGTGTTTCTTATACCTACATACCTTTCGCAAAGAAGCCATCCCCTGGTAGCTGGACTGTATAGGCCAGAAGAAAAGCACCCAGAACCAGGAAGAGAAGCCTTTCCTCCTGCAGTTTCCCTCAATATCCTCTACTGATAAAGTCTAGCATTTTGCCATCTGCAAAATGGGGGAAGTGTTTATAGAGTCTACCCCAGTGTCACAAAGCAGCATACAGAAGAGTGAATTTACTCCAGAACTATGCAAGAATAAATGTCTGTTGTTTTCATTTTTTTTTAAGAGCTGAAAGGCAAGGAATTGAAAACTGGCACAGGGCAGATGGAAACCAGATGGGGGCAAAACTTTTCATTGTATACCGTTTTCATATTATTTTGAGTTTGAGTCATGTAACCATATTACCCAAAAATCAAAAATAAGAAGATAAAAATATAAACCAAGCAAATACAAATTTAAAAAAACCTAAGACAACAAAGCATCCATACAAGGAAAAAGGGCCACATATATGAGTAAAAGGTTTTTTTTTTTGAGATGGAGTTTTGCTCTCGTCACCTAGGCTGGAGTGCAGCGGCTCACTGAAACCTCCGCCTCCTGGGTTCAAGCGATTCTCCTGCCTCAGCCTACTGAGTTGCTGGGATTACAGGTGTCTGCCATCATGCCCGGCTAATTTTTATATTTTTAGCAGAGATGGGGTTTCACCATGTTGATCAGGCTAGTTTCGAACACCTGACCTCATGTGATCCACCAGCCTCGGCCTCCCAAAGTGCTAGGATTACAGGTGTGAACCACCGCACCCAGCCAGTAAAAGATCTTTGTACTGAGTGTATATAAGAATTACTATATATATTGGGCCGGGCGCGGTGGCTCAAGCCTGTAATCCCAGCACTGTGGGAGGCCGAGGCGGGTGGATCACGAGGTCAAGAGATCGAGACCATCCTGGTCAACATGGTGAAACCCCGTCTCTACTAAAACTACAAAAAATTAGCTGGGCATGGTGGCGCGTGCCTGTAGTCCCAGCTACTCAGGAGGCTGAGGCAGGAGAATTGCCTGAACCCAGGAGGCGGAGGTTGCGGTGAGCCGAGATCGTGCCATTGCACTCCAGCCTGGGTAACAAGAGCGAAACTCCGTCTCAAAAAAAAAAAAAAAAAAAAAAGAATTACTATATATATATATGTATATATATATATATAAAACAATTACTATATATATATAGTGTGTGTGTGTGTGTATATATATACGTATACATATACACACACACTAGATATACAATATATACAATATAAATATATATACACAATATATAGTATATACAATATATTATATATATGTACTATATATATGCTCATAACTTAGAAATACATAGGTTAATCTACTGATAGACTCACAAGGCAAAGCAGGTGAATTTACAACAGTAGTTAGAGATATAAACATAACCCTCTCAGAAACTGATAAAGAAGAGAGAACAAAAGCAAGGATAGAACATTTGAACAATTAGTGAGCTTAAGCTAATATATATATACATATATATACAAAACTTCATCTATAAATTCAGATACAAATTATTCTCAAAATCATATATAAGATGTGCAAATTAATTATGTGCTAAGCTACCAAAGAGTTATTAAGAAATTACTAAAACGACAACATATTGGCTAGTTATCTAAATCAAATGCAGTACAAATGGGAACTAATAACAAAAAAGCTCATATGTCTGAAAACGAAAAACGGTACCTTTAAATAACCTTAACCCATATTTAAATAAATAAATATGGGTTAAATAAACCCGTATTTAAATAAATAAATATGGGTTAAATAAACCCGTATTTAAATAAATAAATATGGGTTAAATAAACCCATATTTAAATAAATAAATATGGGATAAGGACAATATATAAGAAAAACTGGCTGGACAAGGAGGCTGAGATGAGAGAACTGCTTTAGCTTAAGAGTTCAAGCCCAGCCTGGGCAACATAGTGAGACCCTGTCTCTACAAAAAAAAAAAAAAATTAGTCGGGTGTGGTGGCATGCACCTGTAGTTCCAGCTACATGGGAGGCTGAGGTGGGAGGATCAACTAAGCCAGGGAGGTTGAAGCTGCAGTGAGCTGTGATTGCCGCAGCCTTGGCCTCCCAGGCTCAGGCAATCCTCCCACCTCAGCCTCCTGTGTAGCTGGAACTACACAGGCATCTGCTACCACACACAGCTAATTTTAAAAAATTTTTTGTAGAGACAGGGTCTTGCTATGTTCCCTAGGCTGGTCTCCAACTTCTGTGCTCAAGTGATCTGCACCCCCCCACCCAGCCTCCCAAACTGCAGGTATTACAGGTGTGAGCCACCACACCTGGCCTAAACCTTGATATCATGACCAGATATAGACAGTATGAGACAACATTACTATAGGCCAGTTTTACTTATAATTACAGATGCAAAATTCTCAAAGCAAAAAACCAAAGTAGGGTTTATTTTAGGAATGTACAGATAATTTAGAGTCAGGTAAATCTATTGAGGTGTTTCAGATTAAAGAAAAAATTAACAAATACAGCAAAACCCTTATTAGTGATTTTAGTAGCTTTCTTAAATAAAATATACTTAGATAAAAGTATTCTATCAAAAACTTACAGCAGACATTGTACTTAATGAAAAAAATATAGATTTCCCATGAATATGGAAACCAGGACAGCATACTTTCCAATACCACTACTGTTCAATGTGGTACTGGGGACCCGGTATATAATAAAGAGTGGGAACACAATTCAGGGAGGAAAAATGAATTACTTAATAATGTTGGTAGGAGAATTGGCTGATAAGGTGGGGAAGGAAGTCAACATACTTCCAGCTGGATTAAGCACCTAATGTGAAAAAGCAAAGTTATAAAACTATCAGAAAAAAATGCCTTTGTGACTTTGCGATCATTAAGAATTTCTTAAAGAAGAAAATAGCTGGATTTGACTACTTCAAAATGAAAGACTTTGCTTGTATTAGTTAGATTTAGGCTTACTAGCAGTCCGGGGATGGCATCTGGGATGTTTTCCCAACCTCAGCACATGACTCCGACTTCTCAATCCAATATTCCAAGCTCCAAGAAGGAGGAAAGAGGAAAGAAGAAAGAGGGAGACTTCGAGAATACTGCCCACAAATTTCCCACATATTTTCTCTTATATCCTATTGGCCAGAACTTAGGCACGTGGCAATACCTGCAAGGGAATTTGGGAAATGTAGTCTTTATGGCTGGAAGCCTTGGGTCCCGCTACAAATCAGAGTTTGTATTTGTTTTAGCTAGGAAGTAAAGGGAAGGCAGTTGTTGGAGCTAGGTAGTAGCTATACAACAAAGAGGTATCATAGACGGAGTTCATGTCAATTCAACTGAGAGAATATATTTTCAATATATATGACTGACATTAATATCCGTAATGCGCAGCAAATCAGAAACAAAAAAAAAAAAAAAAAGAGGGAGATAACTCTATGTAAAAATGTGGAAAGGATATGAACAAGCAAGTCATAGAGGAGGAGACCAGAATGGCTAATAAAGAGGAAGGGATGTTTCATTTTATTAATAATCAGAGAAATGCAAAATAAAGTGAGAAATGGATACTACTTTACATCCAATAATAAAATATAGGATAATATCCAGCTGTCAGGGATGCGGGGAAAATGCAACCCTTATGCACTGCAGGGGTGAGTGAAAATTTTTTCTTCACTTTTAAAAAATTATAGATTCAAGGCCGGGCGCGGTGGCTCAAGCCTGTAATCCCAGCACTTTGGGAGGCCGAGGGGGGGTGGATCACGAGGTCAAGAGATCGAGACCATCCTGGCCAACATGGTGAAACCCCGTCTCTACTAAAAATACAAAAAATTAGCTGGGCGTGGTGGTGCGTGCCTGTAATCCCAGCTACTCAGGAGGCTGAGGCAGGAGAATTGCCTGAACCCAGGAGGTGGAGGTTGCGGTGAGTCGAGATCGCGCCATTGCACTCCAGCCTGGGTAACAAGAGCG
>NW_022436983.1:15524106-15525748 GCF_009761245.1 Sapajus apella | reverse complement strand
AGTACACAGAGATATATTCAGGGATGTTTACTGCAGTATGGTTTATAATAACACAGTTGAAAGTAACTTAGATGTTCTTCAATAAAGAATTAATGAATAAAATATAATATGTATAAATGATGGAATATAACACAACAGTAAAAAAGTACTAAATCTTTATTAATCAAGATCAGTAGATGTCAGTCAAAGAAGCAGAATGAGCTATTAGCCATATATCACTATATACGTTAAACATACACATATAACAATACCATATGTTGTTTATATAAATGCACATGTATGAATTTAGAATGCAAATACATTTATAAATGTAAATAAAATGGACAGAGAACCTGGGAACAATGTCTATGGGGCAAGGAGAAGGGGACTGAACACAGAAGATAAAAAGAAAAGAATTAAATTAAAAAATAAAATAAGCCATGCGCAGTGGCTCACGCCTGTAATCCCAGCAGTTTGGGAGGCTGAGGTCAGGCGTTCAAGACCAACCTGGCCAAGATGGTGAAACCCCGTCTCTACTAAAAATACAAAAATTAGCCGGGCATGGTGGCGTGCACCTGAGTCCCAGCTACTTGGGAGGCTGAGGCAGAAGAATTGCTTGAACCTGGGAGGCAGAGGTTGCAGTGAGCTGAGATTGTGCCATTGCACTCCAGCCTGGGCGACAGAGTGAGACTCCATCTAAAATAAAATAAATGGTAATAAATCTGTGGCCACACTGAAGTTCCTTAAGGATAGATCTGAGTTCGACTCACCTCAGATTGAATTCATCTCATCCATGTCACAAAGCACCCAGCTTTACAAATAATTGGGTGCTTGATAATATTTCATGAGCGAATGAATGACTGCTCCCCAAACTGAGTATCACTGAGTCTGATGTGCTGCAACACGGGATTTGTGTAATGATTTATAATATTCTCCTCTTTGGGGCTTCCATCATTTGCCTCCAATGGCTTAATCTCATCAAGCATCACACATACAATTTCAAGTTATTTCTTGCGAGACCATTATCATCACTGGGTGGTTGCTGTCGTCGTTTTTTTTTTTTTTTTTTCATTTGGAATTATGTTTCTAAAGCATCTCCTTCCCTGCAGGTTTTGAGGCATCTGCGATAAAGGAGGTACTTAAGATTTCAATAACAACGAAAACAGATTAACTAAAGGTTTGCCTTTCATGTTGAGTACATTTCTGTTCAACTTTCAGGTGCTGCACTACAAAGAGTATTTTGTTTCAGTCGATTGAGAACGAGGCCTCGCACCGGATGAAATGCATTGGTTCTCTTTTCAACTGTTTCCAAGTGTGGAAATCTCTTCCCTCAGATATCCACATGGCTTCCTTCATGTCTCCGCTCAAATGTCGTTTTTTAGAGAGGCTTTTCACTATTTATAATAGCATATCCATGCCTCCTTTGCCCCTTTACCTTGCTTTATCTTTCTTCATGGCACGTCTTCTATGATATTCTATGTTTATTCATTTATTACCTGTCTCCATACACTGCTACGTGAGCTGCATCCTTGTCCACTTTGTTCTCCGGTCTATCCCCACACTGGGAACAGTGCCTGGAACAGAGAAAGTGCTCACTAAATATCTCTTTATTCTTTTCTTTTTTTTTCATTTTCATTTTCATTTTTTATTAGTAATAGTAACA
>NW_022436983.1:15508430-15523706 GCF_009761245.1 Sapajus apella | reverse complement strand
AATATTCTCCTCTTTGGGGCTTCCATCATTTGCCTCCAATGGCTTAATCTCATCAAGCATCACACATACAATTTCAAGTTATTTCTTGCGAGACCATTATCATCACTGGGTGGTTGCTGTCGTCGTTTTTTTTTTTTTTTTTTCATTTGGAATTATGTTTCTAAAGCATCTCCTTCCCTGCAGGTTTTGAGGCATCTGCGATAAAGGAGGTACTTAAGATTTCAATAACAACGAAAACAGATTAACTAAAGGTTTGCCTTTCATGTTGAGTACATTTCTGTTCAACTTTCAGGTGCTGCACTACAAAGAGTATTTTGTTTCAGTCGATTGAGAACGAGGCCTCGCACCGGATGAAATGCATTGGTTCTCTTTTCAACTGTTTCCAAGTGTGGAAATCTCTTCCCTCAGATATCCACATGGCTTCCTTCATGTCTCCGCTCAAATGTCGTTTTTTAGAGAGGCTTTTCAGTATTTATAATAGCATATCCATGCCTCCTTTGCCCCTTTACCTTGCTTTATCTTTCTTCATGGCACGTCTTCTATGATATTCTATGTTTATTCATTTATTACCTGTCTCCCTACACTGCTACGTGAGCTGCATCCTTGTCCACTTTGTTCTCCGGTCTATCCCCACACTGGGAACAGTGCCTGGAACAGAGAAAGTGCTCACTAAATATCTCTTTATTCTTTTCTTTTTTTTTCATTTTCATTTTCATTTTTTATTAGTAATAGTAACATATATTCCTTTCTTTCTTTCTTTTTTTTGAGACAAAATCTCGCTCTGTCACCCAGGCTGGAGTGCAGTGGCACCATCTCAGCTCACTGCAACCTCTGCCTCCCAAGTTCAGGTGATTCTCCTGCCTCAGCCTCCTGAGTAGCTGGGATTACAGGCGCATACCACCCTGTCCAGTTAATTTTTGTATTTTTAGTAGAAATAGGGTTTCGCCGTGTTGGCCAGGCTGTTCTGGAACTCCTGACCTCAGGTGATCCTCCTGCCTTGGCATCCCAAAGTGCTTGGAGTACAGGCTTGAGTCACCACCTCCCACCCACTAAATATCTACTGAATGCATGAATGATGCATTGTTTGAAGAGTTTTGTGAAACGTCTTTATTCTACACTTATTCAGGTGAGCAACATTTGAATAGTTAACCCAATAGACATTTCCCCCTTGCACTGTTAATTTCCTACCCTGTCTATGTATTTAGTCACGTAATATTTATTGAGTTTCTGTATGTGCCAACATTGTACTAGGTGCTGGAGGATTCTGGGGCAAAAGAGACAAATCGTGCTTCATAATTTTAGTTTTTGCTGTCAACGACAACCGTGACCTGACGTTTCTAAAATCAGCACAGACTTATTAATAAGTTTTCTCTGTGCCAAGCAAGCACAGAGGCAATCTCATTCCATTCATTATCTTTTTCAAACCTCAGAGCAATCCTATAAAGTTGCTATTAGAGGATCTCAAAATGCTTTCCTATAAGCATGCAGTTTATTGGCAATAAATAAAACAACAGGATTATCTCTTAGAATTCAGCCCGTGATTTGTCAAAGCTGAATAGAGGCTTCTGGAGAGGAATACAGGGCACAGCCATGAGAACAGGCGCAGGCCCCCTGCGAAGTCCCTCCACCCCTCTGACCTGCACCTGCTCCCCAGGCGCCTTTGACGCTCTGCACCCCAAACACACCTTTGCCTTTGACTTCACAGATTTGTTTAGTGACCATTTTCTCACTCAAGGCTTTTATCCAGAAGAAATGCAGACACACGTAGTCATGAGGGCTGTTTTTTTTTTTTTTTTTTGGAGATGGAGTCTCACTCCATTTCCCAGGCAAGATGGAGTGTAGTGGGGTACTCTTGGTCGCTGCAACTTCCGTATCCTGGGTTCAAGCAATTCTCACATTTCAGCCTCCCAAGTAACTGGGATTACAGGCGCCGCTGTCATGCCTGGCTAATTTTTGTATTTTTAGTAGAGACAGAGTTTCACAATGTTGGCCAGGCTGGTCTCAAACTCCTGCCCTGAGGTGATCCACCCACCTTGGCCTCCCAAAGTGCTGGGATTACAGGTGTGAGCCACCGAGCCTTGCCCATGAGGGCTTTAAAACATATTTATGTGTGATACCAAACATGCTTATATACTGTGACCTTTTCCATGACACAGTCAGAACTGTTCCTTCATGAGAAAGCACTTTTGAGACACATTAGTGTTTTTTGCAACATTTTAGAGACAAGGAAAGGGAAGCTTGGAGAGGTTAAGAAACTTATTTACTTAGATTGTGAATAAGCGGCTGAGAGAGGGTTGGGAGGGCAGTAGCTCCAGGACTTGGTGAAGGCTGGAGTCCAAGATGGCCTCCATAGTTTTGACTTGGACAACTGGGCGCTTGGGGTCCCATTGACAGCTTGTGGCTGAGAACTGCTTGTAGCCAGAGATGAAACCTGAAGCCCACGAGAGTGATGTTGGGATTGCCTGGTGATATGGTTCAGATCCATGTCCCCACCCATGTCTCACCATGAATTGTAATAATCCCCTCGTGTCCAGGGCAGAGCAAGGTGGACATCATTGAATCATGGGGTCAGTTTCCCCCATACGGTTCTTGTGACGGTGAAAAAGTCTCATGAGATCTGATGGTTTTATAAAGGGCAGTTCCCCTGCACATGCTCTCTTGCCTGCTGCCATGTAAGACGTGCCTTTACTTCTCCTTTGCCTTCCGCCATGATTGTGAGGCCTCCCCAGCCATGTGGAACTGTAAGTCTAATAAACCTCTTTCCTTAAAAAATTACCCAGTATTGGGTATGTCGTTATTAGCAGCGTCAGAACAGACTAATATACCTGGTGACTCCAGAAGATGTGGACCGAGAGCCCACGCCCCCTTTAAATCCACCTCCATCTTTTCCTAGAAAGCAAAGGGTGGGGGAAATGGCTCCCCATCAAAGAAGGGGGGAGCACTTGATGTTTCAGGGGTGGGAGAAGCTGCTGAGCATAGATGATATCAATGGTTTCAGCAATACAGGCATTTCGGACTTCCTGGCATTTGCACAATTGAGGCTCCCTTAGGGTCCTGGAAGAAATATCATCCAATAACCAGCAAATATCCCTGGCCTCCCAGAGATGCAGTGCTGCCAGTGACCTTGGTGGTAATAACCTTCAGAGGAAAATCCAAGCAAGCACAAAGCTGCTTGGAGAAAACTCTCCAACCCAGGAGCCGTAGCCCCACAGATTTCAAAGGGCACAGCTGCCTGCCTCCCTGGCCTGGTAGTAATCAGAATTCTGCATCAAGCATGCCAAGATGAAACAGGTGGAGATTTACCAAAGATCTACCTTCAGCCAGCACACCAGCTTTTAGTCTGGTGACTTTCATGGTGCAGTGTGATGCTTCCAAGCCCCATTCCAGGTTTGGTTCTCCAGTGGTGGATGAATTCATATTCACAACAGCACAGAGCCCAAACCCAAGCCAGCTTCTAAGACAGAATCTTTCTTGATGTGCCATTGATTTGGGTCCTGTGTGACAGTTTGGGTGAGCAGGGGTTTCTTTAGGACATCAGAGCTTCTTTCCCTCAACTGCTTCTTAACCGTGGAGGCAGCCATCACGCTGGCGGGGGCTTGCTCGCCCACACAGGTCAAGGGCATTTGGGAAGCATTTGGTTCACCAGGATAGAACCCTGGTCTCCTTGTCATGGGCCCAGTAGAGGATGTTCTGTCCTTTTTTGTCTAGCCTCTAGGCTTCAGCATATGCTGTTCCTTTAGCCTGGAAAGCCTTTCCTGCCCCTTCTTTCCCTGGCCAACCCTCTTTGTCCTGATGGGCTCAGATCAATGAGATCATTTCCCCCAGCAATGCCTCTCCATCAGTCCCAGCTCTGCCCAGCTGTCCCTCCCCTGGCTCCCGCAGGCCCTGGGCTCCCTACTCCTGGTGCTAATCATGCTATCTTTTGGTATCTCTTTTTTTTTTTTTTTTTTTTTTTTGAGCTGGAGTTTAGTTCTTGTTGCTCAGGCAATGGCGTGATCTCGGCTCACTGCAACCTCTGTCTCGCTGGTTCAAGCAATTCTCCTGTCTCGGCCTCCCAAGTAGCTGGGATTATAGGTGTGCATCACCACGCCCAGCTAATTTTGTATTTGGGTAGAGACGGGTTTCACCCATGTTGGTCAGGCTGGTTTCAAACTCCTGACCTCAGGCGATCCACCCACCTCCATCTCCCAAAGTGCTCAAATTACAGGCATGAGCCACAGCGCCCTGATATCTTTTTGTTGTTGTTTTCAGTTGGAGTCTCACTCTGTTTCCCAGACTGGAGTGCAGTGGCACAATCTTGGCTCTCTGCAACCTCCAACTCCCAGGTACAAGTGATTCTCCAGCCTCAGCCTCCTGAGTAGCTGAGATTACAGGCCTGGGCCACCACACCCAGCTAATTTTTTTTGTGTGTGTGTATTTTTAGTAGAGATGGGGTTTCGTCATGTTGGCCAGGCTGGTCTCGAACTCCTGACCTCAAGTGATCCTCCCACCTCAGCCTCCCAAAGTGCTGGGATTACAGGCATGAGCCACCACAGCCTGGCCTATCTATTGGTATCTACCTGCTTTTCTCCCTCCCTCGACAGGGCAGAGACAGGGGCCGTGTGCCAAGCTTCTGTATATCCTGTGTGCCCAACATGGAGTTGTTTGGCATGTGGCGAGCCCCCATAAAGTTTTGCGGAGGGAGTGAAATAAATGTACGGTATTGTACTGGTGAGAAAGAACTGGAGGATTTACATTCTGCTAATGACCTTAGAAGTGGTAGGATTCCTTTGTACTGAAAGGCATGAGACAAATCAGGCTAGGAGCACCAGGAAGCAAGTGCCTGCTGCCATCTGATGCCGATTTCTCTCTCTTCTTCTTTTAACACAGCATCGCAGATACCAGCCTGGAGACCTGGCATTGAGACTGCTCAGCCACCCAATTGCTGTGTGGCCCTGAGCGACGCTTCTGGGCTGCCTCATTCTCCTCCACGGAGCGAAGCAGTTGGTCTGCAGATGTGGAGCTAGAATACATCATTTGTGGTGCTTGCAAGTGCCAGGCACTGTTCTAAGTAGTTTACACGTATACTTCATTTAATCCTTACCACAAGCTTATGACACAGGTATTGTTATTATCTCCATATTCTTTTTTTTTTTTTTTTTTTTTTTGAGATGGAAACTTGCTCTGTCGCCCAGGCTGGAGTGCAGTGATGAGATCTCGGCTCACTGCAACCTCCACCTCCCTGGTTCACACAATTCCCCTGCCTCCGCCTCCCGAGTAGCTGGGATTACAGGTGCCCGCCACCACGCCTGGCTAATTTTTTTTTATTTTTAGTAGAGACAGGGTTTCACCATGTTGGCCAAACTGATCTCTCTAACTCCTGATCTCAGGCAATCTGCCTGCCTTGGCCTCCCAAAGTACTGGGATGACAGGCATGAGCCACCTTGCCTGGCCTATCTCCATATTCTTAATGGCGAAACTGAGGCACAGAAAGGTTGGTTAACTTGCCCAAAGTCACACAGCTAGTAATGGATGGAGTTGGGGCTTTTATCCAATAATCTATGTCCAGAGTCCACCTCTTAACCCCAAAGCTGAGTGTCTCTTGGTTGGATGATGTGTAAGACGCATTTCTGCTTTACAATAGAACCTTTATTACTCTCATATTGAAGATATTTACCTCCGATGCCCTCAGAGCCCATTTTTATCTGACCATCTCCCTGAAAGGCCAGAGGCATTGAGCGTTCTTTTTTCTCTGCCCCTTGTGTTAGTTAGAGAGGAAATCAGTGAGGGTGCAGGCCTGGGAACTGGGGAGACATGGATTGGCATCACAGCCCCACCACTCACCTGCAGGTAAAACACAGGCCAATTCCTTCACCTCTTGGAGCGTCAGTTATGGTGCCTAAAGTGGAGATGGCATCTTCTCCCTCAATGGCTGTGAAGATGAAGTAATACAGATAGAGTTACCAGATTTAGCAAATAGAAATACTGGGTGCTCAGTTAAGCTTGAATTCCAGACCAAGGAATAACTTTTTGGTGTAAGTATGTCCTATGCAATATCCGAGACATACTCGTCCTAGCGAATTACTCCATGTTGATCTGGAATTCCCATTTAACTAGGCATCCCGTACTTTATCTGACAGCCTTCCATGCAGAGGAAGCACTTAGTGTGAGGCCTGTCCCATTGGAAGTAATCAATAAACTTTGGAACAATCTCTGCTGACACCCAACACTTTGATTTCTTGGGACTCCTCTTGGGAGGCCTGGACTGTGGGTGACATCTGCATTCACCTGTTTGGACTCACCTGACTGGGGTTAACTGTGAACCCCTGATTCGTCCTGCAACTGGCATGTGAGTGCACAGACCTAGGATTTCAGTAGAGGAGTCTTGAAAGGGCCTTTCTGAAGCACGAGCCGGTGTGCCCACTCTCCAGGGGCAGCGTGGAAACTGCAGACAGCCCAGTCAGCAGTGCTCACCGCCAGTCACTAGCCTGTCCAGGCTCACTCCAGTCCGTTCCCCATCCAAGGGCGCCATCTCGTGCCAGCCTCAGGGTTGCCAGCTGTATGTGTGGCTCCAGCAAAAGCTGGGACCTGAGGAGGGGTCCAGAGAAGCCTGGACTGCTGGTCCCCTTTCCGGCCCCCGACAAGAGCTTCCTTCCCTACTTCCCAGCCATAGTTCAGCTTCCCTTTTCCCATCCATCTCTGCCTTCTCTCACTCCATCGATGCTTGTAACGCTTGTTAAGCAGCACCCATCACACACCTGCAGCCTCTCCAAGCCCCTGGAGAGGCTCTGAGAGGTTACAGGTGTGTGAGAAACAGCATCGAACCAGAAATCGGAAACATTTATGTTGAGACTAGGGAAACCATTTGCTAACTATATGCTCTTGGGGAAACTCGTGTGACTTTCGGCAGCCATTTGCTTTGTAAGACTGTAATAATCCCCGGCTTGCACATCTTGAAAGAATTGTGGGGAAAACCTCACGTCACACGCAGAGGTGCTCTGGATATCGTAAGTGCCCTAATAACATAAGTAATGTTACAGTATATTGTTAGATAGCATCTCTAATAATGCAGTTTATCATTAATAACAGTCATAACAGGCTGGGCGTGGTGGCTCATGCCTGTAATCCCAGCACTTTGGTAGACCGATGTAGGCAGATCACGAGGTCAGGAGTTCGAGACCAGCCAGACCAACATGGTGAAACCCCATCTCTACTAAAAAATACAAAAATTAGCTGGGCGTGGTGGCGGGCGCCTGTAAACCCAGCTACTTGGGAGGCCAAGGCTGAAGAATCGCTTGAACCCAGGAGGTGGAGGTTGCAGTGAGCCGAGACCGCACCATTGCACTCCAGCCTGGGTGACAGAGTGAGACACTGTCTGAAAAAAATAAAATAAAATAACAGTCATAACAGTGACACTTCCTGGGCACCTAAGACCCCGGCTCTGACCAATGACCCAGAGACGCCAAGACTTTCCTGCCTCCACCGTTTGCCCCTAACGTTTACACCCAGAACCCTCCCCTCTAGGCCAGCTCTTCTGTGCTGTGGATGCATCCAGCATCTGGAAACCAGAATGGCTCAGCCAGCAGTAAGGATCTGCCCGCCCTTCCCCAAACTCCCCGGGCCTCAGTTTCCTCATCTCTTTAGTGGGGATGATAGATACCAGCCTCCCTTCTCATGGAGACTAAGTGAAATAAGTGTAAAGCATCTGGCAAATTTAGCTTTTTTTTTTTTTTGAGATGGAGTCTCGCTCTGTCCTCCAGGCTGGAGTGCAATGGCGCAGTCTCGGCTCACTGCAACCTCTGCTTCCCTGGTTCAAGGGATTCTTCTGCCTCAGCCTCCTGAGTACCTGCAATTACAGGCACATGCCATCACGCCCAGCTAATTTTTGTACTTTTGGTAGAGACGGGGTTTCACCATGTTGGCCAGGCTGGAGCTTTAGCAATCTTGACATACATTCTAGTTAATATTTCCTTCAGATGCAGCTGTAATCTCAACTGCTCCCTTTTAGGAAGCAACATGCAGAAATGGAAATCACATGGGGTTTGTAACCAGACAGAAGTGACTTTGAATATCGGCTGTCACCCATGTCATCACTATGGAACTCTGGCAGGTGTCTTCACCTCTCAGAGCCAGTTTCTCCCCACCACGAAACAGGGCTAAAAATAGAATCAATCTCCGTGGTTGGGCTTGGCTGACATTGCTTTGTAAAGTGCTCTGCACGTTTCTGTCACTGCCTGGTTACCAGCTAAATGGCAGCTCTTATGTATTTCTTCCTCCTCTTTCAGCCACGGCATCCATCTATTTACCCACCCATCCACCCGTTTATCTATCCATCCATTCATCCGTGTGAAAACACCTGCTAAACTTCTACTGTGGGCCAGATCACAGGCCGAGTTGCTGGAGATGCAAAAATAATAAAGACATGAGTCTTGCTCTAGGAATTTGCAGTCTCCTGGGGGAGAGAGCAATAAAAAGAATCACTTCCTTTTACTGAGCATCTACTATGTTACAGACACAGTGCTAGGACTACACACATCCTCCCAGTAAATCCTGGGGGACAGGACCCCAGAGGCCTTGCTCTCAACCAGTGCTCTCTTCTTCCTCCTGGACCGACTAGTCAGGTAAACGTGCTGCGTCTAGGTGGGCAGGGCCGTCGTGGGGGTCTGAGAGAGGCCAGTGGGGCCCGAAGGAGGGAATGATTAGCTCCATGTGGGAAGAATTGGGGAGGTGGGGGCGGTCACAGAGGGCTTGCAGAGGAGGTATCAGAGAGGGGTGTTCTGGGTGGCTGGGGCAGAGGGCAGAGGCTTAGAGGCACAGAGCAGCAGGGAGCCTCGTCTTCAGGGGACACTGAGTGCTTTGGGAGGGATTGGCGTGTGGGAGGGAGGGTGGGAGTAGATGACGCTGGGGAGGTGGGAGTGAGGGGCCCAGATCATGGGGGACCTCGGTGTCCTGGCTCTGTTGGGCAGTTTGGGCTTTGTGCTTTGAACGTGTGTTTTAGAGTGAGGTGTGAGAGGGGCTGATGTAACCACCCCGGGAGGAGTAAGGAGGCTGGAAGGAGGAAGCCAGTGATGAAGGATTGGCCATAACCTTGTCCTGGACAAAGAGCCATGGCTGAAGTAGGTGCAGAGGAACAGCCAGGCAAGGCAGCTGTGACAGAGTTGATGAAAAGTGTGAGAGCCTGGGCCACCCCTCCTTGCCTGTCTAAGGATTACAGACATCCTAGATGTAAGTCTTACAGATACCTATCAGGACAGGGAATCCCAGAGGAAGGACAGGATTCTGGGAAAAAAGGTGATAAATTAATCTTAATGTTCAATAAGCAAGTCAAAGTGCTGCATTCCAGGCAGTGCGCTGGACACTTTAATCCAAACCCAGCAGTTCAGTATGCGCCTATAACCATGCCCACTTTACAGACGAGGAAACTGAGGTCCAGAAACATTCAGCCGCTTCCCAAGATCACATAACTCATGAGTGGCAGAGCAAGGATTTGAACCCACATCTGCCTGGCCCCAAGCCTAGTGTGAAAAGGAAAATTGCAGAGGGGTTTTCAAGGTTCTCATCAGGAAACTCGAGCCTGGTGATGTCCAACTGCTAGAGCGGGGCCCTCGGAATCCTTCCAGGAAGGTGCTGACCATGCCTTTCAACCTGGTCGGCTCTTGGCCCCAGAAAAACCCCCTGGGGTTTCAGCCCTTTTCTGAGACCCAGCCTTGGCTAAGCTCACCCTGGGCCACAGGGGCAGGCTGACCCACAGAGGGACAGTGTGGGGCACCGACTCGCCAGTCCCTGGCCAGGCCATCCTGTCTTGTGGAGCCTCCAATGTGACAGACAAGAGATACAGGTGCTGGGGACTGATTTGCCAGTTTGGGATTTGATGAGAAGATGAAGTGAGTGAAATAGAGGAGAGAAAGGTGCGTGCTTGTGGTCCCTCAGAAGTGAACCACTGCATGAGAGGCACCAAACGAATAGTAATAAGAGCGGTAGCCGGGGTTACCGTGTTTGGGGGCTGCTTCCTATGTACCAGGCCTTTTTTACTTCATGCATTATTTAGTCCTTACAGCAATCCTGTGGCATTGAGGATTCAGTTTCATTTCACAGAGGGGGAACTGGGGCACAGAGAGGTTAAGTAACCTGCACAAGGTCACACAGCCATCAAGAGCTGGAATGCCCATCACCATCACTCTTCTGCGTCCGCCCCTCCTACACTACCTGGGGTGTCTGGCAGGAGAAAAATGCGGAGCTGGGAGGTGCAGGTGAATCCAACCTCCCTGAACTTCCCGCTGGCCCTGAAGGGACAGATAGGGGACCTAAGCTCTGAATGCATTCCACCCTGACTCCTCACATGACCTTGGATGATCTGTCTTCAGCCTGGATTCAATAACCTTTGGGCAAGGAGAATGTTCATTTAGATGGTATTTCCATTTCTTCCCAGATTGGAATGATGTGATTCTAAGAGTCCTGGGACAGAAGGAGTATTGGAGGTGTCAAGGGGCTGGGCCGGTGAGGACAGGAGTCGAATGAGCCCCTGATCTGTGTCCCTGTCCTCGGGGAGGCAGCCCTTTGCGACGTCGGAGTGCCCCACCTGCTCCTTCAGCTTCCCTCGCTGCTGCGCAGAGGCCACTGGAGGGCGCTGTCTCCTCACACTTCTGACTGAGCTCACCTCTGATGCCTGAAACACCTTTTGAGGCTGGGGAGAAATTGGGGGGCCTGGAGCCAGTACCTGAGAGGCCTCTGGACACAGCTGGACCCACGGAGGCCACATGGGGCCAGGAGGATCTGAACGCCTGTGGAAGGAGGTGCCAGACCTCCTTCCAGGAGTCAAAGCCCTGGGCTTCAGATGTTCCCCAAGCCAGAGTGGGTTTTGTGTTTTTTTTGTTTTTTTGTTTTTTTTTTAATGGAGTCTCGCTCCGTTGCCCACGCTGGAGTGCAGTGGTGTGATCTCGGCTCACTGCAATCTCCACCTCCTGGGTTCAAGCAATTCTCCTGCCTCAACCTCCCTGAATAGCTAGGATTACAGGTGAACGCCACCACGCCCGGCTAATTTTTGTATTTTTAGTAGAGATGGGGTTTCACCATGTTGGCTAGACTGGCCTCAAACTCCTGAACTCAAATGATCCACCCCCCTCGGCCTCCCAAAGTGCTGGAATTACAGGTGTGAGCCACCTCGCCCAGCTAATTTTTATATTTTTAATGCAAACGGGGTTTCATCATGTTGGCCAGGCTGGTCTCGAGCTCCTGACCTCGAAAGATCTGCCTGCCTCAGCTTCCCAAAGTGCTGGGATTACAGGCATGAGCCACTGCGCCTGACCTGCCAGAGCAGGTCTTGATGGTTAGCACCCTCAAAGAATCATCCAGTAACCCAAGGGGAAGATCATTTGGCAAGGTCCCCGTGTGTCCTTCACGCTGGCATAGGCACTGAACTGTTCCTTACATTATCACAACAGCACCACGAGGTATGAATTATTATCCTCTCCGTTTCACAGTTGGGAAAACCCAGGCTCAGAGAGGCGCCACGGCTCACTGGGTCACCCAGCCACTGGGTGGCTTTACCAGGAATTCAGACTTGGGTCTGTTTAGCTCCACAGACTTGCTGAAACCACTGGGCTGCCCCACACTGTCCCATGCCAAGTCGGGAAAGGATTTGATGTGACCTACTAAAGCCCCTCTGGCTGAGGTTTCAGATGAGTGACCTTTATTTAGTCCTTTGGAGGTGTGGGCCCATACGCCTTTGGTGTGGAAGCACATTTCAATGGGGTCAGTGACTTTCTGGATTGGTTTTGCCGCTTTTTTCTTCCTTTGGACTTAGGCATGATTCTTCTTCCTCCCTGGGAAGCAGAGCTGGCCCTGTGACATAGGTGGCTTTACCTGTAACTTGACCTTCTCTCTCTCTTTTTTTTTTTTTTTTGAGACAGAGTCTCATTCTGTTGCCTAGGCTGGAGTACAGTGGTGCGATCTCGGCTCCCTGCAACCTCTGCCTCCCAGGTTCAAGTGATTCTCCTGCTGTAGCTTCCCCAGTAGCTGGGATTATAGGCACACACCACTACAGCCAGCTAATTTTCTTATTTTTAGTAGAGATGGGCTTTCACCATGTTGGCCAGGCTGCTCTCGAACTCCTAACCTCAGGTGATCCGCCGGCCTCAGCCTCCCAAAGGGCTGGGAGTACGGGCATGAGCACTACTCCCAGCAACCTCCTCGAATGAGTGGCAGGTGGGTGGAAGAAGTGGGAGTATTCTATTCACAGGCTACCCGGGCTGGTTGGGGTGCAGGGTGTTTGCTGTGGTGAAGGAATATACTTCCATGGTAAAATGCTCAGCTGAAGGCTTGTAGCTTTTTTCGTTCTCATTTTCTGTCTTGATGAAAGATTGTGCCGTTGGCAGGGTTGTAGCTAAGTAGAAGTGTGGCTTTGTTTTCACAATTTCTGTTCACTTTCCTCCCACTCTTAGGCAGTGGAGAAGGGTGGAGGGGTGGGGAAGGAGAGTGACAGCAGGTATTGGAATCTCCCAGCCTGGGGGGTTCTTGAAGTTCCAGAGTCATGGAATTGTGGGGCTGGGAATGACCCTCTCAGGGCACAGAGGGAGCAACTGAGGCCCAGGGAGAGGACCGGACCCGCCCAACGTCACCCAGCTAGTCAGTGACGGGCTGAAACCAGAATCTGCCTTTCTGCTGGTCCCACGCCAGCACATTTGCTAAGTCACCCAAAGCCTGGAGTGTGGTTAGTTTAGAAAACTCAGACAAGGAGACAGGGGATGGGACAGTGGAGTGGGGACAGGGAGGTGCTGACCCTATGCTTTGAAAGCGCTAGTGGGGAGTTGCATGTCTTCATCTGACGTCAGCCTCTGGACAAATAATGGCCACAGAAAGCAAATATTATGAGAGTGATTGTGTAAACATGGAGCCGGTGTTTCAGCGTCAGAAACAGGCCGAGGACTCTATTAGACCAGCTCCCCAGTGCCGCCTCTCAGCAAATGCGCCTCTCCCTGCTAGGGGAGAAAGACCCTCAACAAAGACGGGGGCAGAGTCTCCCTAAGAGGCCAGAGTGGGGCAGAAAGGGAGAAGCTAGGAGGGGTCTGGAAGAACTGGGAAGATACAGCATGCCCAGGGATGGCTATTAGTTCAGAGATATAGGAAAAAAACCCGTCAATTACCAGGCACCCATCTTGCATCAGGCCTGACCGAGCCCTTTGTAGAAATTGTCTCATTTCATCTTCCCAGGAGCTCTAAGGGATAGGCATTGTTGTCCCCATTTTGTAGATAAGTACGTTGAGGCTCGGAAAGGTTAAGTAACTTGTCCACAGTCACACAGGTGGGAAGTGGTGGAACGGGGATTTGATCTCAGGTCTGAGTTCACCACCCTGGTGTGTTTCGCAGTCTGGACCAGGGGCCTGTCTTCATCAGAGTCACCAGGAACCCTTGTCAAAAAGGAGATACCCAGGCCTTACCCTAGGTTTTGGGGAGGGCCTGACAGTGAGCGTCTCCACTGTCAGGAAGGAGGAAGGCTGCTAACACCTGGGAATAATCGCTCAATAGCGGGAGCAGCTGAATTTTTCTGCAAAGGGCTAGAGAGTGAATATTTGAGAGTCTGCAGACCTTTAGTCTCTGTTGCAACTATTTGGCTCTATTACTATAGCGTGAAAGCAGCCACAGATAATACGGACAGGGATGAGGGTGGATGTGTTCCAATAAAACTTTATTTACAAAGCAGCGTGCTGGATTTAGCCGCTGGTAGTTTGCTGCCCCTTGTCCAGTCTATAGCATGCAAAATGCCCCCATAGTCTGTCATTGAGGCCCAGGGAGGTTAGACATCCAGGGTCCTACAGAAAGTGCATGGCAGAGCTGGGAGTAGAATGAGACCTCCTGATCCCAGTTCAGCGTGCTGGAAAGTATGAGCCTGGTAAGAAGGTCTGAGCCAGGGAGATTGCTATTAATTCTTGAAAGCAGCCACCATTCACTGGGTACTTGTTCTGTGCCAGGCACTGGGTCATTACCTCACATAAGCTGCTACCCAGATGTTGAATGTCATCGTCTCTGTCACATGGGGTGGTCACAACCTCCCTGGGAGGTAAGAAGACATCTGCACCGTGTCAAAACCAGCTTATCTCGGTGCCACAAATGCACCTGACACGTTACAGCTGCACCATGGGAAGGTGGAAGCTGCTGACAAGATGTGTTTGCCTTTTCATTCTTAGGATTGTGTGCATTCTCTCTCTCTCTGTCTCTCTCTCTCTCTCTCTCTGTCTCTCTCTCTCTCTCTGTCTCTCTCTCTCTCTCTCTCACACACACACACACACACACACCAGTCTCAAACAAACATCAAAGAGACATGTGGTCAGTTCAGTGACCTCCCCGTGCTAGGTAGGAGAATACAAAATCCAAAGCCTGGGAAAGACTTGTCTGGTTTACATGAGATGTCCCCGCTGAGATCAGCCTGGTATGGGGGAAAGAATGCTGGACTTCCAGTTGGCCTGGATTCCAGACTACAGTCTGACCCTGATCTGCTGGGTGACTTTAGGTGTCACTTTCCTCATTTCTAAAATGGACGTCACTTTCCTAATCCATAAATTGGGTGGGAAATAGGTTTGTTCATTTGTTCAAGCCATTCATTCATTCATTCATCCTTTCACTTCCAGCTATGTAGGAAGCACTTTCAGTGTGCCAACCACAGCTAGATCATTTGATTTGAAACTAAAGATTTAAGATTTGATGTTTCCTGTACCTGTTTAATAGTTAGTACTTAAATGATAGGTCCTTTGGCTAAAGGATGTCTTGTGCTAGGATTTCTCTCTAGGCAAAAAATTTCTCTTTCTCCTATGCATAAAGTGGGCCTTAGCAGGCCAGGTATGATAGCTCATGCCCTGTAATCTCGGCTTTTTGGGAGGCCGAGGTGGGAAGTGTGCTTGAGCCCAGGAGTTTGAGACTAGCCTGGGCAACATGATGAGATCCTGTCTCTACAAAAAAAAAAAAAAAGCTAGGAATGGTGGTGCATGTTTGTGGTCTCAGCTACATGGGAGACAGAGGCAGGAGGATTGCTTGAGCCCAGGACGTAGAGGCTGCAGTGAGCCATGTTTGCACCACTGCACTCCAGCCCAGGTGACAGACCAAGAGCCTGTCTCAGAACAAACAAACGAAGTGGGCCTTGGCAAGAATGTAGTGCCAGCTCCACATGCCAATTTATTCATCCAACCTTCCATCTATCCATTCTATCCATTTATTCACCCACCCATCCATCCATCCACTCACCCACCCATACACCCATACATCCATCCATCTATCCACCCATCCATCCATGCATCCATTCACCCA
>NW_022436983.1:15471743-15508330 GCF_009761245.1 Sapajus apella | reverse complement strand
CCATCTATCCACCCACCCACCCATCCATCCACCCATCCATCCATCCATCCATCCACCCATCCACCCACCCATCCATCCATCCATTTTTCCACATGAAGCCTTGTATCCCTCCATGCAATCATCCATCTGTTCAAGTCATCCATTTATCCATCCACATATTTATTAAGCATTTCTATGTGCCTGGCTCAACACTGTCCACTGACACCCACACCCAGGAAGACCCCATGCCCATAGCAACCTTGAACTTGAGGCAGGGGTGATGGAAAGCTCAGAATCTAGGTAGCAATAATTTTCGATTCTCAGAATCCAGGAATTCTCTGAAATGCCTTCAGGCACTTTGAAGAGTCAGCAGAGCCAGAGACGGATCCATACAGGCTACACACACCTCCCCTGTTTAGATGCAGCCTTTCTTCTTGGTTCTGCTCTAGGCTTTCCCCCTGTGAGAACACCTGAAGCCTCAGCCCTGGCCCTGTGTCAACTAAAAAGAATCCTACATGAATGGGTAAACAAACTGTGGCATATCCATGCAACAAAATAGTATGCGGCTGTGAAAGGGAATGAAACACTGACATATGCCTCAACATGAAGGAACCTTGCAAACGCTGCTAAGTGAAAAAAACCAGACACAAAAGACCAGGTATTACATATTCCATTTATCAGAACAGGCAAATCCATAGAGACAGAAAGGAGATTAGTGGTTGCCAGGGGCCGAGGGGAGGAAAGAATGAGGAATGACAGCTAAAGGATATAGGGATTCTTTTGGAGATGATGAAATGTTCTGGAATCAGTAGTGATGGCTGCACAACGTTGTGAATAAAAATCACTGGATTGTATGTTTTAAAAGGGTGAACTTTATGGAATATAAATTACTTTGGAAAGATTTTAAAGTGATTAAAAACATTAAAATGGAAAAACAATATTTCTATGTGTTGTTATTATTATTGTTATTTGAGACAGAGTATCACTCTATCAACAAGGCTGGAGAGCAGTGGCACAATCATGGCTCACTGCAGCCTCGACCTCCTAGGCTAAGGTGATCCTCCCACCTCAGCCTCCTGAGTAGCTGGGACTACAGGACTGCACCATCACACCCAGCTAGTTTTCTGTATTTTTTAAAGATGAGGCTTTGCCATGTTGTCCAGGCTGGTCTCAAACTCCTGGACTCAAGTGATCCTCCTGCCTCGACCTCCCAAAGTGCTGGGATTATAGGTGTGAGCCACTGCACCTGGCCTATGTGTTATTAAATATGCACCTCCCAAACTTCCGGTGACAGTGTCAGGGAAGGTAGGACTGGGGCTGTTTCCCAGTGGAGAAACTGGAATCTCGGAGAGGAGGAAGGGCCTGTCAGGCTGGCATTGCTAATTAGTGGCAGAGACAGGACAAGAAGCAGGGCCAGACTCCTGGTCCAGTGCTCTTTTGTTCATGTCAGGCTGCCTGGAGCAGATGGCACCTCCTGAGCCAATCTCCAACTCTGTCCCCATCTGCCACCTTTAGTTCAGGGGCCACTGCAGGCACAGCTCACACTAGAGGAGGCTGTCACCACAGGCAATGGCTGCCATTTGAGGAATGACACTCGGTGCCAGGCACGGGGGTATCAGTGAGTGTTGTCTTATTTCATTCTCAAAGACCTCTGTCATGGACCTTGTTGAGAGCACCAAATCCCCTCTGCATGAGCACCCTGGTTTATCCTGGGGGGTCCCTGGTGAACATAGACTGGTGAGAGGTCGTGGTACTCCAACCCTGGAGACCAAAGAAATGGGCAGGGCATAAGCCTAGAACTTGGCTTGGGCCTTGAACATGAACCAGGTGATGCGGGGGCTCAGGGACCTCCCAGTCCTGGCCATCACTGTGGCTGCGGCCACCTGCAGCCTGAGCTGCTCCCGCTTGCTCTAGAGTCTGCTGCCTTGATGGATAAATCATTCTTTGGCCTATACTTCCATCACTCCTTGCATTCTATCTACTTTCTGGGCCTGGTTTTCCAGTTTCCTATAGATTCTGTGAGCTCCTGATACCCTTCCACTAAATTCCCTTTTGCATTCATTAGTGACAGAGTCTGGTTCTGTTGCTTGCGACCATTCACTCTGACCAAGGCATCCCTATGAGACAGGAGATGTTCTTATTTGGCCCATTTTACTGATGAGGAAATAGAGGCTCAGAAAGGTGACATGACTTGCTCAGGGCCCCCCAGATTACGAGCAACAAAGCCAAGATGTAAGCCCAGGGCGTCTGACTCCAGAGCCTGATCTCTCAACCGTTACTGAGAAAGAAGCAGCAAACCTTTTGTGTGTTTCCTATCAGCCAGACCTTGAGCAGGGCAAATCCTCTCAATTCTATTAGGGAGGAATTGTCCCACTTATAGAGGTGTAGAAACTGAGGCTCAAGGAGATGATGTAACTGATTTTTAGGTACCAGATCTGAGATTAAAACTGAGGTTTGGGGCCAGGTGCGGTGGCTCACGCCTGTAATCCCAGCACTTTGGGAGGCCGAGGCGGGTGGATCACGAGGTCAAGAGATCGAGACCATCCTGGTCAACATGGTGAAACCCCATCTCTACTAAAAATACAAAAAATCAGCTGGGCATGGTGGCGCATGCCTGTAATCCCAGCTACTCAGGAGGCTGAGGCAGGAGAATTGCCTGAACCCAGGAGGCGGAGGTTGCGGTGAGCCGAGATCGCGCCATTGCACTCCAGGCTGGGCAACAAGAGCGAAACTCCGTCTCAAAAACAAACAAACAAAAAAAAACTGAGGTTTGCCTGACCCCAAATCCCCACACTCTTATACAGAGGTAGGAACCGAGACCTGACGGTGGGTCTCCGTCTTCCCAGTTGGTAGAAGTTCCCAACTCTGCTTTTTGTTCCAACAGCACCTCCTGCCAAGTCCTGAGGGATAGAAACCTAACTCTATCCATTAACACTTGGGCTCAGGGATTCAGCAGCCACTGGGAGGAATTCTGCCCCATAGCCCAGGTCCTCTATAAATCAGGGGCCCAGGAAGCCATCAACGCTGATAAATATTTATGCTGCCTCTAAGAAAAATATGTCTCGCTTGATATATTGTCTTTGTGGAAAGGCAGTAAATGGCAAGGCCACATGACTTGATGAGTCCGCCAGAGCTGTAGACATGCCCCGTCCCAGCTGGGGCTGGGGCCCAGCCTGGTACCCCTTGAGAGCCACCATGTCTGTGTGTCCTGAGCTGTAGCACCAGGCCAGAGGATGGCATTTGGCTTGTACTCCTGTGAGCCACTGTCAAGACTCTGAAAAGGGCCCAATGGGCAAGGTCAGTGGAGGATTTCTGCCTAGAAGGGCATGGGGCAGGGGGAATGGAAGGAACGGAACCCCAGCCCCAATTCCTCCAAAGGCCTCCAAACCAACTCTAGAGCAAATCCCAGGCCATTCCCAAACCAGCTTCAAGCCAGCCTGGATACACATCAGCACCCACCTCAAAGCCTCCTTTCAGCCCGCATCCCGGCTGGACCTGGGCACCAGCCCCAGGTCTAAACACCATCCCACAGCCGCCCCAGCCCCATCCACAGTCCAAACCAGACATCGGCTCTATCCCGAGCTAAACTCGACCCCTGCCAACCCCAGGCCTAACCTCAAACCCACTGCAGCTACGGCACAGTCCTAAAGCTCAAAACTAATCCGGGCCCTGAATCCTGCTCCCAGCTCTGCCGGAGCTTTCCCCAGAGCACCAAAGGCAGCCAGTGCCAGGCTCTGGTCACCAGACGGCTTTCCTGTGCTCTGTCTGGAAAACCTCCTTTAACAAATTCAGCAAATACTCGCTAACGGCCTCATGCATGCCAGGCCCTCTTCTAGGTACCGAGGACGCATCTGTGAACATGAACGTTGCCTTGTACAGAGGGCTCCACTCCCAGCCTCCCAGCTTTGAGACCTCCCCTCACCCTCCACCCCTCAGTCCTCAGCCCTCTCCTCCATTGGCAGGAGGCTTGGGCTGTGCTTTAGACAGCCACGATCTCACTTGGTGACTTAGGTGTCTCCCTCCCTCTGAGCCTTGAGTTCTCGTCTTCATAATGGGCAGTAAGAGAGGGAGGGTTGGACCAATTGGCCTTTGAGGTTCCACCTGCTGTGGCCTTCTAGAAATCACTGACCTGTGGACAAAGGTCAATATCTGACTGCTAAACAGATGCTGGGTTTTTCCTGGACCTTGGTGGTAAAGAGGAGGGGCTGGCATCAGACACAGAATAGATGGTCTTCTCTCTTCTCTGGGTCAGGGGTCGGGGCTACAAAGCACAAGCTCTCTCCTCATCCCCAACCCGGAGCCATAGGACCACAGGGGTCACGGAGCCCGGGCACCATGGCCGTGCTCCTTTCTGGCTCTTCGCCATCACTGAGGACATTGTTTCAGAGCAAGTGTCTAGGCCTCAGCCTAAGTGCCTGGGTCCCTGTCCTGGTCAGGTTCTGACCCCTGCCCCTCTGCTGCTGGCAACCCTGCCGCCTCCATCCCCCGCTACCCAAGTCTTCTGGCTCTTCTCCTTCACCCTCAGCCCCTCTTGTCCCTCCCACGCCTCCCTTTCTCTCCTGGGATCTTTGGCTCTTTTATGTATTATTTTTTTCAATGCCTCTGATTTCCTGTTGGCCGCTCTCTGTTCCCTCACCTTCCTCCCCCAGCCTGGTCATTTTCTCTGCAGCATTTTTGCTTTTCTCTCTGTTTGTCCGCCTCTGCCTGTCTTTCTCTCAGTTCTCTGTTGTCTATCACTTGCAACAAAAGAATGCAGCGGAAATGGGGCATCGGATCCTCAGCGGTTTAGGAAATGTGAGGAATGTTGCCTTCAGTGCTGAAGAAATTCTTGCGATTTCATCCCCACGAAGTTATGTTAAATATCACTCTAACGTCAGCTCGGTGACTTTCAACGCATTATTCCTCGAGGTTTATGATAAGACGCATCGTCTCACCGGATCCTCCCGGCTTTCCTGTGAGACAGGCAGGGCAAGCACTCATGTCCCCATTTCCTGGATGGGGAAAATGCTGCTCAGAGTGGCACTCAAAGTGGCGCAGTGGCCTCTCCAGCAGGTAAGGAGCTGACTCCAAGTCCAGGCTTTTTCTTAGCTCCCTTCGCACCACAATGGATCGTGGCGTCCACCCCAAAGCCTGGGAGGAACATTTCTGGTGGATTCTGGGGACGCGCAGGGGTTTCTGAAGCTGGGGAGTAGGTTTTGTTTCCTACCCACTCCAACATCTACGTTCACTGCAGAAACACAAGGAGAATCAATACCCAATCCACCTCCTAAGGGCAGCTCTGTGGAGAATGTGGAGGAGAGGCTGTTGCTCTTTTAAGCTTGGGAACATCCTAATGAAGAGAAGATCCCTGGGGTGGGGGAGGCTGGTAAGGGAGGATAAGACCCTGCCAACTCCTACCCAAGGCTTTGGCACTCGGCTTAGAATCATGGTTCAATGAGGGAACACAGTCTGCGCAGGGGATAGGCTTTGGGGTCCAGGGCTGGCTGCCACTGGATCGCTCCTTTAGGAGAGTCTTCATCTTCTCATTGCAAAGTGGGTGTGCTGCCCGCGCCTCCAAGTGCGATGGATATGAAAGTCCTGCATTAAGTATACGGTGTGGTGTGGTGCGGGACAGGTGCTCCCTGCTGATAACACAGGCCATTTACATTGAATGCCGAGGACACAGCATTTAGCAGAGGTCTCTGTTTGCCTACTAACTCTGCAGTAATTTCAAGGCTGTGTGGTTCTCACCCAATTTTTAAAAGCAGTTTAACTCGGATTGTATTTATTCCACCATCTTGAAAACAAACAAACATGTGACAGCTGTTACATTACTCATTCAAATAGGATTGTGTATAATTGAGATGAAATTGAATGCAGAGAAAAGATAATAAATATTGGCCAGGATGTGGAGGAAAAGGAACCCCTGTATGCTGTTGATGGGAATGTAAGTTACTATAGCCATTATGGGAGACAGTATGGAGGTTTGTCAAAAAATTAAAAATAGACCTACCATATGATCCAGCAATTAAACTTCTGGGTATTTATCCAAAGGAAATGAGATCGGTATGCTGGAGAGATATCTGCACTCCCATTTAAGTGCAACGGTATCCACAATAGCTAAGATAACAGAACGAACGTAAGTGTTCATTAACAGATGGATGGCGCTAGCCGAGGTGGCTCCTGCCTGTAATTCCAGCACTTTGGGAGGTTGAGGTGGGCAGATTAGTTGAGGTCAGGAGTTCAAGACCAGCCTGGTCAACATGGTGAAACCCCGTCTCTGCTAAAAATACAAAAATTAGCTGGGCAAAGTGGCAGGTGCCTGTAGTCCCAGCCACTGGGGAGGCTGAGGCAGGAAAATAGCTTGAACATGGGAGGCAGAGGTTGCAGGGAGCTGAGATCGCGTGAGACAGTGAGATTCTGTCTCAAAAAATGACAAACAACAAAAGAGACGAATGGATTAAGAACATGTGCTACATACACACAATGGAATACTATCCAGACTTAAAAAAGACAGAATAATGTCATTTGTGACAACGTGGATGAACTTAGAGGACATTTTAAGCTAGGCATAGAAAGATGCATATTGCATGATCTCACTTACATGTAGATTCTAAAAAAGTAGAACTCAGAGAGGCAGAGTGTAGAATGGTGGTTACCAGGGGGTGGGGACTGGGAGATGCTGGTTAAAGCGTAAAAAGTTTCAATTAAATTCAGGAACGCATTCTGGAGATCTACTCTATGGCATGGTGACTATAGTTAATTAGAAGGTATTACACACTTGAAAATTGCTAAGTGAGTATATTGTAAATGTTCTCATCACAACAAACGCTAAGTGTGTGATCAAGATGCTAATTTGCTTGTTTTAATCACTCCACAATGTATACATGTATCAAAACATCACATTGTGCACAAGATATAGATACAATTGTCAGTTGTCAGGTACAACAATTTAAAAATGGGATGTGAAGACGGAGGCCGTATAGATGCTGGTTGTGTTGAGTAAGCTCTAGTAGTTGCCAGCAGTTTGACTGAATGAGTGCTTATCATCTGCCAGGAACTGTTAGGCTCTTTATGTACATTCTTCATCCTCACAACACTAAGGGGTTCATGTCCCTGTTTTACAGACCAGGAGACTGAGGCTCAGATAATTGAGGGAACTTGCCCACTCTTGGGTGGTGGATCCAGAATACGAACCCAAGCAGTCTGCCTCCAGAATGCAAATCCTTAGCAACCATGCTCTATAATTTTGAGCTGAGAACTTTGCCCATATGCTCTCATTTAGACTCATATTAATTCTGCTAGATCAGACGAATATTATAGCTAGCATGTCGTGGAGCTTTTGCCGTGGAGCATACCCCATCCCAAGCACACTACGGGCATCATTTCTTTTCATCTGAACGGTTCTGCAAGATATCCCAGTTTTATGAATGAGGAAGTAGAAGCTCAAGAACGAGGGTCAATCCAACCTTAGTCTAGCACCCAGGCTCCTTAGCCAGCGTTTGAGGCCCAGCCCCTGCCTCCCGCCATCCTCTTCATGCTCAGCTTTCCAGAACTGTTTGCATTTCTCCGAGAGCCTCCTGGTGTTTCATGCCTCTGAACCTTTGTGAATGCTGCTTGTTCTACTTGGGATACCTAGTCCTAGTGACTAATACCTATTTGTTCTTCAAGCCTAACTGGGATGTCACCTGCCAGAAAGCCTTCTCTGATGGATTATGACTGGGCTGTGTACCTTTGTTACACTCTCACTAGACCCTTCTCTCCCACCCTGAATACACCGTGTCATAATCACCTCTTTGCTGGGCTGCCTTCCCCACTGGACTGGGAGCACCAGCAAGGCAGGGACCGGTGTATTCACCTTCACCATCATCTCCCTGGGTCCCAGTGCAGCCCTTGACTCCAGGAAATGCTCAGTGAGCACTTGGATAAACAGATACAGAAAACGCTTCAAAGCAGACAAAAGTGCTAAATTCATTGGGTGCTGGCCCAGTGTCAGGTATCTGATGGATATCATCTCATTCGATTCTAACGACACCTTAGGAGGTAGAAACTATCATTATCTCCATTTAAAGACAGGAAACTGGCCGGGCGAGGTGGCTCACGTCTGTAATCCCAACACTACACTCTGGGAGGCTGAGGTGGGCGAATCACGAGGTCTGGAGTTCGACCCCAGCCTGACCAACATGGTGAAACCCTGTCTCTACTAAAAATACAAAAATTAACCAGGCATGGTGGCACGTGCCTGAGTCCCAGCTACTCGGGAGGCTGAGGCAAGAGAATTGCTTGAACTCGGGAGGCGGAGGTTGCAGTGAGCCGAGATTGCACCATTGCAACTCCAGCCTGGTGACAGAGCAAGACTCCAACTCAGAAAAAAAAAAAAAAAGACAGGAAACTGAGGCACACAGAGCTTAATTATTTGCTCAAGACCACACAGCTAGTACTGGTGAAGCTGAGACTCGAACCCAGTCACCTCACTCCAGCATCCCTACACTGTCCTGCTTCCAAGGGGAAGTCACACTACTTGGAAAGGAGTGAACTCATGGTTTAATGATCGAAATATGATGATAGGTGATTATTCAAATGATCAAGTGCTTTTAGAAAAAAATAAGCCAGAATAAGAAATCCTCAAAATGCTCAAAGCTGGGCAACAAGCTGGGTCCGGTGGCTCATACCTGTAATCCCAGCACTTTGGGAAGCTGAAATAGAGGATTTCTTGAGTCCAGAAGTTCAAGACTATCCTGAGCAACATAGGGAGATGCTGTCTCTACAAAATATTCAAATATATAAAATTAGCTGGGTGTGATTGATAGTGCATGCCTGTGGTCCCAGCTACTCTTGAAGATAAGGCAAGGATCAAGCTAAGGATGGCTTGAGCCCAGGAGTTTGAGGCTGCAGTCAGCTGTGATCACGCCACTGCACTCCAGCCTGGGCGACAGAGGGACAGTCTGTCTTAAAAAAAAAAAAAAAGTGGGAAAAATGTGGGGGAAAGCCCTCTAAAAGTTTAGCAGGGTTTACACTCCCATTATGAAATGCTACAGATGTGATTCTGATTGAAATGTGGACCTACTGGAGGCATGGGCAAGCTGGCCTTCTGTGGTGCTCTGGCTATGAGGCAGCAGGATTGCTCCCAAGCCAGGGTGCTGGGGCTGGGCTGCTGGGCTGGGCGGATGGCAGC
This sequence comes from Sapajus apella, assembly GCF_009761245.1. Lineage (NCBI taxonomy): Eukaryota > Metazoa > Chordata > Mammalia > Primates > Cebidae > Sapajus > Sapajus apella. The sequence goes on along the minus strand of NW_022436983.1, from coordinate 15,499,197 downwards.
TGAGCTCCACTTCCCAGGGCTCTGGGACTCCCTCCGCGTGTCGTGGCCTCGAGGGTGCATGCTAACACTTGGGCAAGGGCACTGCGCAGCTGTTATCTGCCTGGTTTGAATTAGATGCTGGGCTCTGCAGAACCTCAGGCTCATTAGCGGTTTCATCGCCCATGCTGGCGCCTGCAGGATGGTAACATATTATGATTTCCTTGCTTTTTCTTTCTTTCTTATTTCTGTCTCTCCCCCACCTCCTTTCTTCATTATTTCCAATTTCCACCACATGCCACAAAAATGTAAAGGCTGCCACGAGTCCCTCTGGGACACACTCGCAGTCACCACACCCCACATGCCCACCCCACTCACTGCTGTCTGGTGGCACACGCACCGAGTACTACAAGCTGTGAAGCCACTGATCCCTCTCCAGGGCCAGGACTCACAGGGGAACGGGGCTGTTTCCCTGCCCCGCCCAGCACACACATGCACACCCACTGCCGCCTGCACTTCTCTGGGCACTCCGGGTGGCACAGTAGTCAGGGCGTTTCTGGAGCCTCTCTGCCTCTGTATCCACCACCCCAGTTTTGAACTCAATACGCTGAACACAATTTATTCTTTTACTCAGCAGCTCAACCTTTTCTTACCTGCAAAATAAATGTAATAAGAGTGTTTGGCTAGGCACAGTGGCTCACGCCTGTAATCCCAGCATTTTGGGAGGCTGAGGCAGGTGGATTGCTTGAGCCCAGGAGTTCAAGACCAGCCTGAGCAACATCTCTACAAAAATCAGCCCGGCATGGTGGCACGCACCTGTAGTCCCAGATACTTGAGAGACTGAGGCAGGAGGATTACCTGAACCTGGGAGGTCGAGGCTGCAGTGAGCCACGATCATGCCACCGCACTCTAGCCTGGGCAACAGAAGGAGACCCTGTCACACACACAAAAAAATACTAATGATTTTGTTCCCTATGATTGATGTTAGGCTGAAAGGAGAGAGTGAGCAGAAGGTGCTTATCCCAAACTGGGCACAAAATAAGTGCTTAATAAATAGTAGGCATGATTATCATTCTGCTGATGTCAGGGGCAGCCACTACCACCTTGAGCACCTACCTCCGTGGCTGCAGGTGTGAATAGATGAGAAGTTGCACTAGGTCAGACTGGAGAAATGCTCAGTGAGAGGTGTTCCCACTCATCATCTTCATCATCATCAGCAGCAGCAGCTGTCACTATAATTTCCGCTATTCTTTCCCTGCTTTCTCCTCCGCAAAGGGTGGGAGTCAGCACAGTGAGAGCAGAGGAAGGCAGGCTGAGCAGACTGGGAGGGACTGTAATGACAAGCCCAAAGAGAACCCTGAAACTAAGAGATGGGACAAGTTAGATGGGGCAGAAGGAGCCGAGAGCGGCCGGTGGGTGGGGGCTGGGAGAAGTGGGAAGGCAGTGGGCGGGAGGCGTTCATTTGGGATGATGGTCATTAACTTCCGCCCTCAGTGCGCTCAGCTGATAGGAGGCTTCCTCACAGTTCCTTAGCCCTCGAGATTTCTGGAGAGCGTTATCACTTCCATCCAGTGCAGCCACCACAGACATCAGGACAGCGTGGGCGTGGAGAGTGGAGACACTGCGGGACGCGGCCTCGGGAAACTGCAGCGTGCCCGTATCAGCTTGGCCAGGGCATCACTGTCTGTGCCCTGTTGGGCCTGGGGAGGGTTGTGCCAGGATGCCGGCTGACTTTTCCTGGGCCTACATGAGCAGAGGCCAGGTCTGCGGGCTGCTGGAGAGTCTGTATGGAGCTGGGGGCTGGGAGCTCCAGGCCTCGGGAATTGCCTCCTCTGCAGTGGTGTCTTGCTGCCAAAGTGGGTGACCCCCAGGCCTCCTCTTCCTCACCCTATCGGCAGCTTTTGACAGAGCTGATTTCTCCCTCCTGCCTTAAGCACGTGGCTTCCAGGACAACACTTTGTCTTCCCTGGCCACTCCTTCTCAGGCTCCTTTCTGGAATCTGTCTCCTCTTCCAAACTGATAAGTGGTGGAGCACCCCAGGGCTGTCTACACTCATCCCTGGGCTCTGTCTACACTCACTCCCTGGGCTCTGTCTACACTCATCCTCCAAGTTCTGTCTACACTCACTCCCTGGGCTCTGTCTACACTCACTTCCCGAGCTCTGCCTACACCCATCCCCAGGGCCCTGTCTACACTTACTCCCTGGGTGGGTTCATCCAGGCTGAGGTTGTAGACAGGGTCCCTCTAGACACTGACATCTCCCAAATGTCTATCTACAGGCTAGACCTTTCCCTTAAGCTCCAGACTGGTGCATCCAGCTCCCCACCTGGAGAAGGACCACCGCGTCTCATACCAGGCTGGGTTCTGGAATACTTGCTTTTTGTTTGGTCTTTTGCTTCTCAGTACACGGCACCCAGCTTGCACGGGTCCAAGACCCTGACGCTGTCTTTCCTTCACATCCTGCATCCAATCCATCTGGGGAATACTAACTCCCTGGGGACCCTCTGGCCACCCTAAGCTTGTGCCCCTGTTATGAAACTGGCCTTATACTGTCTCCTTGCTTCCCCCACTTACTGCTGCCCTTTGGTCCAGTGATCTTTCCAAAGTGGACGTCCGATCTTGTTGCTCTCCTGCATAACATTCTCAAATGCCTCCCAGCGATAGAGTCTGGCTGGCAGCAAACCCTCTCATAAGCGACTCACTCCAACCCGCCTCTTCTGCCTGCATTTTCTACGGTTCTGTCTCACTGTGATCAAGACATATTCACCTCCTTGATCTTCCTCGGCCCAAAGCTGAAAGGCCTCCCCAATGGCCTTCTCTAAATGACTTATGTTGGGCCTCCTGCTTGGACCTCCATATGGATCAGTTTCAGCCCTTGCCTGCTGTATTCATCTTCATAGGACTGATGTCCACATTTAATTAGATCACATGCTTATTTGCTTCGCTAGTGCTTCTGTCGCCCACCTGATTATAAGCTGAGCTGTGGGCACTTGTCTTGTTCAGCGCCGTTTCCCAAGTGCCTGGCACCATGCCTGGCACATAGTTGGTGCATAATAAGACTGTGTTAAGTGACGGAATACGTGAACATCCACTGAGGCTGGGCTGAGAGAATGTTATTTATAGGAGCCCTGCACAGCAAAATATTTGTTGAATGAATTAATATGAGGCTTTTATACGTGTCCTTTTGACTGTCAGTTCCTTGAGGGCAGACCCATACCTTGCTCCTCTTGGTATTCCTCATGATGCTTTAGTAAGCTGTGTGACCTTGGGCAAGTTACTTAACCTCTCTGGACTTCAGGTTCTTCTTCTGTAAAATGAGAAGAATAATGTTATTCATGTAATAGGGTTGTTGGGAGGGTCAATCAAGTTAATGCATGTAAAGTTCTTAGAACATTGCCTGGCACAGAGTAAGTGCTCATGAAACATTAGCTGTTCTCATCATCCTGGTTTTACACATAGTAGGTGCTTCCAAAGCTGTAAGGCAGGGGATTGAGCAAGCACTGAGTTGTCTCAAGCTGAGCCCAGAGAAGCTTCTTTATATTGCCTTTCTTTTTCCCATACTGGGAGCTGGGGAATTGTCCGATAACATGAACTGGATTGAAATTAGAAACCACTCCATGCCGTCAGCTCATGCTGAGTTTGGGGTCAGCTAAACCCCAAAGCCTTTCTTCATAGCCTTACTGCTTGGCCAGGGAACCCTCATCCTGTATTTGTGGGTTTTAACTTTATTTTTTGTGGTCTTCTGCTCTTTTTTTTTTAATGTTCCAGATTATAAAAGTTATATATGCCCACTGCGGAAAGTTTACAACGAGCATAAAATTACAAAGAGCAGGAAAAAAGCAGGTTACAAATCAGCATGAATGGTTTGAATCCACTTGCGTAAAATGCTTTTATATATTTATAAAGAAAGACGGGGACAGACAGGAATAGCGAGAGAGTGAGTGAGAGGCGGGCTCATGGAGATGTTCACCAGAATGTCTGCAACAGCTGTTCTCTATCTGGCTGCTTACCACGTGATTTTCATATCCCCCCCATAGTTTTTTCTTTATTTGATTTTTTTTTTTTTTTTTGAGACGGATTTTCACTCTTGTTACCCAGGCTGGAGTGCAATGGCGCGATCTCGGCTCACCGCAACCTCCGCCTCCTGGGTTCAGGCAATTCTCCTGCCTCAACCTCCTCAGTAGCTGGGATTACAGGCACGCGCCACCATGCCCAGCTAATGTTTTGTATTTTTAGTAGAGACGGGGTTTCACCGTGTTGACCAGGATGGTCTCGATCTCTTGACCTCATGATCCACCCGCCTCGGCCTCCCAAAGTGCTGGGATTACAGGCTTGAGCCACCGCGCCCGGCCTCTTCTATTTGATTTTTTATAACAAACATGTATTACCTTTTTTGAAAATGTATTTTTTATAATAATAATTATTATTTTTGAGACAGAGTTTCACTCTTGTTGCCCAGGCTGGAGATGCAATGGCGCGATCTCGGCTCACCGCAACCTCTGCCTCCCAGCAGGTTCAAGCAATTCTCCTGCCTCAGCCTTCTGAGTAGCTAGGGTTACAGGCAAGTGCTGCCACACCTGGGTATTTTTGTATTTTTTGTAGAGATGGGGTTTCTCCATCTTGGTCAGGCTGGTCTTGAACTCCCAACCTCAGGTGATCTGCCCACCTTGGCCTCCCGAAGTGCCAGGATTACAGGTGTGAGCCACGATGCCCGGCCCAATAATTATTTTTAAATGGAAATCAGATTATTCATCTCCTCTACTTAAACATTCTTAGGGTTCATTCATTCAAGAAATATTCACTGAATATGGACTAAGTGCTGGGCTTGGTTCTCTCCCCTTCCCTTGTTTCATGGTTCTTGTACCTCCCATCAGGAGCTCAGGGTATTGTTGGTGTTTTTTGGTTGTTTTTTTTTCTCCTTCCAGACAGGGTCTCACTCTGTTGCCCAGGCTTGTGTGCAGAGGCACAATCACAGCTCACTGCAGCCTTGATCTCCTGGGCTCAAGCCTTCTCAGTAGCTGGGACTACAGGCATGTACTACCACTGGCTAATTTTTGTATTTTTAGTAGAAACGGGGTTTTGCCATGTTGCCCAGGCTGGTCTTGAACTCCTCGGTGCAAGTGATCAACCTGCCTCAGTCTCCCAAGGTGCTGGGATTACAGGTGTGAGCCACCGCACCCAGCCCCAGAGTATTGTTCTTTACAAACTATGGGATTCATGTATATCCTTCCATAGAACATCAGCTCTGTGAGGGCAGAGTCCTACCAGATGCCTGTCCCCTCATGGGCATGTCTGTCTTCCACACAGGCACAAGAATGTCTATCTTATACACAGCTTCTCCCTAGGTCCTAAAATAACACCTGACATGTAGTAGGTGCTCAATACATATTTGTTGAACAAATGAAGGAACGTCTAAAAGCAAAAATAAAAAAGTAAAGGAGAATCTTTCATCATTCCATCACCCAGAGATCACTGTTAATGTCTTGGTATATTTCTTCCTAATTTTTTTTCGGTGTCACTTTATATATTAATATGAATGTAGTTGAAAACACATTTTGCACCATTTTCCGTAGCTCAGCCTAGCAGCATAAGCATTTCCCATGGTATTAAGAAGCATTCTTCTTCTTTTTTTTTTTTTTTTTTTTTTTGAGACAGCATCTTGCTCTGTCACTCAGGCTGGAATGCAGTAGTGCGATCTCAGTTCACTGCAACCTCTGCCTCCCGGGTTCAAGCGATTCTTCTACCTCAGCCTCCCAAGTAGCTGGGATCACACAGGTGAGCACCACCATGCCCGGCTAATTTTAATATTTTTATTAGAGACCAGGTTTCGCCATGTTGGCCAGGCTGGTCTCGAACTCCTGACCTCAGGTGATCCACCCTCCTCAGTCTCCCAGACTGCTGGGATTACAGGCATAAGCTACCACACCTGGCCACATTATTCTTCTTGGGATTACAGGTGTGAGCCACTGCACCCAGCCCCAGAGTATTGTTCTTTACAAGCTATGGGATTCAGGTGTATCCTTCCATAGAACATCACCTCTGTGAGGGCAGAGTAGTTGAAGAAGTAGTTGTGGTTCTCAGAGGTGATTCTGCCCACAGGGGACAGTTGGCAATGGCTGAAGACAGTTTTGGTTGTTACACCCTGTGGGGTGAGGGGCATGGCTACTGGCTACCAAACATCCTACAATGCACAAGAGCCCGGAAAACCAAAAATCACTGGCCCTGAAGGTGGATTGCGCCAAGGCCAAGAATCTGCCTCTAGCAGTTCATCAGGCAGACCTGTGAGATTTGGTTCCAACACCTTCTTGTTTCCAGTTTTCACCAATACAAAGGAGATTGTGAGGAACAGTTTGAGATTCGCATCTCTCCCACACTTTATATTCTCTCCTTAGGGTAAATGGCGATGCTCGATTGTTTCAGGAGGTTGGACGGAGGACAACATTGACCTTGCCTGAACTTCGTTTTGTCCATTTCAGCTGCATGGTCCAGCCCCTCTGGACATTCTGTCCTCTGCCACATTTGTGGTCTCTCCCAGCTGCAAGTCATGTCAGGGAAAATATCCAGACCTCCGTGGCCGGAGTGCTTTCTGTGACGAGGGCTGCCCCGCCAGCACCTCACCTGTCCAAGATTTCAAACCCTAGTTTGGGAAAAGCTTGGTTAACCATGATCTATAAATAATGTCTGTCATGGGAGCAGAAGAGAAGAATAAAACCAGGGACTCTGTGTCCCTGCTGCGGACGTCCATTTCCAGTTCATACCAAGAAAACTGCAATTGTTCGAGACAATGTGGATGCTTCCTTGGGAAGTGCTTTAGGGGTTTACAGTCCTTTCCCTCAATAAGGACATCATCTAGGTGAAAAGCAATGGTATGCATACAAATACGTCTTATGCAAAACAATATTCATTCATTCAGCAAATATTTACTGGATGCTTGCTATGCGCCAGGCACTGTTCTATGCTCTGTAGACACAGAGATGAAAGAGACAGACAGCCTCTGCCCCGGACAGCTTACTTTCTATGGGGAGAAAGAAAATTTCACGAGGCCGGGCGCGGTGGCTCAAGCCTGTAATCCCAGCACTTTGGGAGGCCGAGGCGGGTGGATCACGAGGTCAAGAGATCGAGACCATCCTGGTCAACACGGTGAAACCCCGTCTCTACTAAAAAACTACAAAAAATCAGCTGGGCATGGTGGCGCGTGCCTGTAATCCCAGCTACTCAGGAGGCTGAGGCAGGAGAATTGCCTGAACCCAGGAGGCGGAGGTTGCGGTGAGCCGAGATCGCGCCATTGCACTCCAGCCTGGGTAACAAGAGCGAAACTCCGTCTCAAAAAAAAAAAAAGAAAATTTCACATAACCAAATTATGTAAAGTACAATGTCAGAAAGTAATTAGTACTTGGAAAAAAATACCCACAAAAAAGAAAAAAAATTCCATTAGGGACAGGGGACAGAGTGGCAGGGCAGGGAGGATAATTTTGGACCGGATAGTCAGAGATGGGCTCTCTGAGGGGGCCGTATTAAGTGATCTGCATTCAGGGAGTGAGTGAACCCTGGGACTCCCCAAGAGGACAGCAAGTGCAAAGGCCCTGAGGCAGAAATGTGCTGGGCACACGTGGGGAGCAGCCAGGGGGCTGGCACAGTTGGTGTGAAAGGAACAAAGGGGAAAGTTGCAGGAGTTGAGGTTAGAGTGACAGAGCAGCCTGATCCCAGAGGGCCTGGAAGTCTCGCTCTTCTGGAGTGTTTGAGTGAGGTAAGAAAGAGATCCCATGTTCCTTTTTAAAAAATCCCTCCGGCTGCTGTATGGAAGATGGACCATAGGGAGGTGAGGGTACAAGTGGAGAGGCCAGGAAGAGGCAGTTGTAATCACACAGGGGAGAGGCGACGGTGGCCCAGACTCCGTCATAAGGAGTGGTGCGGAAGGTGAGGCCTGGTCAGATCCCGGTATATTTTGAAGATGGAGCCGATGGGTTTGCTGGTGCATTGCATGTGGGGGAAGGGCGAGAGAAAGAGGGGTGGAGAATGACCAACAACTGGGAATTGAAGGGGAGCTTTCGGAGATATGAGCGTTTTCTTCTGGGATTTTTGCTTCTGTGGCATGCCCACAAGTGATAGAACCTCACAGCAGCCAGCCAACCCCTGGCAACTTCCAAATTTCCAAATGCTCATGGATTTGCTGTTGCGTAGATTCTCCCCACTCAAAGTGTGGATGGAGAAAACACAGCGTTAGCATCAGCTGCGAACTGGCTAGATGCTCAGGCCTGCCAGGTGCTTATTATTCGTGTGCTTATTAAAGTGTAAGAAATGGCTGGGTACAGTGGCTCATGCCGGTAATCCCAGCACTTTGGGAAGCTGAGGGGGGAGAATCTCTTGAGGCCAGGAGTTTTGAGATCACTGTGAGCTACGATCATGCCACTGCACTCCAGCCCAAGTGACAGAGCTGAATTCTGTCTTTAATAGAAAACACACACACACACACACACACACACACACACACACACACACACACCACACACCACACAGAAAAAAATTTAAGAAACACTGATGTAGGTCACACATCTGAAAGGGTGGAATTCTTTATCTTCTCTTTGTATGTTTTAGGTTTTGTGAATATAATGACATTTCTATTATAAGGAAGGTGATTTTTAAATGATACCATTGTGAGTAGAATAGAGAAGAGGAGAGTATGGGTGAGGGCAGGCCTCAAAGTGAAGGTGAGAATTGGCATGCAGATTTGGAAAAAACTGACATTTCTCTACTGTCCTTTGGGCAGCTAGAATCACCTTCCTTTCCTGGGATATGAAAGCGCTGGCCTTCAACACAGAAGGGTGAACTGAGAAGTAGCTGCAGTGTAGAGAAAAGTGGACAGGCTTGGGGGTCGAACAAACTTCAGTTCAAATCCAGCCTCCTCACTCACTGATTACATGATTTTACCTGTCTGAGACTCAGTTTTTCTTATCTAGAATGGGACTAATAGTTTCAACAATATAGAATTATTGTGGCGATTGAATTAGATAGAATGTATAATGCATTTAGCAACATCCTGAAAGAGAAGGCGGGCTCAGTACCTGTTAGCTGCACACAGCCAGGTGTGGTGGCTTGTGCCTGCAATCGCAGCTACTCAGGAGGCTGAGGCAGGAGGATTGCCTAAGCCCTGAGGTTGGAGGCTGCAATGAGCTACGACCACACTTCAGCTGTACTTCAACCTGGGCAACAGAGCAAGACCTTGTCTCCAAAATAATAATAATAACAATAAATTTGAAAAAGACCATTAGCTGTGGTGATAAGTTATGATGGAATCAGGATGCTTTTGGTTACAAGTAACTGAAAACCTAACTGTTTTAGTTTTCACTTACTGTTGGTGTAAATTACCACAAAACTGGTGGCTTGAAATAGCATAAATATACCTTACAATCCTGTCGGTTCGAAGCTTCATGTGGTTCTTGCGGGGCTAAAACAAGGCATCGGCAGGCTGCATCCCTTTCTGGAGGCTCTGTCTGTGGGAGAATTTGTTTCTTTGTCCTTCCCAGATCCTAGAAGACCTTGCCTCATGGTTCCCGCCCTCTATCAACAAAGCCAGCGCTACTGCATCTCTCCGACTGGCCTTCCTTAGTCACATTTTCCTCTGACCACTCCTTGAAAAGGTTCTCCACTTCTAAGAACTCATGTGATTAGATTGGATCCACCTGGATGATCTGGGGCACTGTACCCATATCAAGGTCCTTAATCACATCTGAAAAGTCCCTTTTGCCATGTAAATGCATGTATTCACCCTTCTTTTCCTCCTTCCTTCCCTCCCTCCCTCCTTCCTTCCTTCCTTCCTTCCTTTTCTTCTTTCCTTCTTTCTTTTTCTGGAGTTTCACTCTTGCTGTCCAGGCTGAAGTGCGGTGGTGTGATCTCGGCTCTCTGCAACCTCTTGCCTCCCAGGTGCAAGCAATTCCCCTGCCTCAGCCTCCCGAGCAGCTGGGATTACAGGTGCACACCACCATGCCTGGCTAATTTTTTTTTTTGTATTTTTAGAACAGACAGGGTTTCACCATGTTGGCTAGGCTGGTCTTGAACTTCTGATCTCAGGCAATCTGCCCATCTCAGCCTCCCAAAGTGCTCGGATTACAGGCGTGAGCCACTGAGCCCGGTCATCTTTCTTTCTTTTTAGTCAGAATTTCGCCCTGTTGCCCAGGCTGGAGTGCGGAGGTATGATCACTGCAGCCTCCAACTCGTGCATTCAAACTATCCTCCCACCTCAGCCTCCAGAGTTGCTGGGATTACAGACAGGCTGAGCCACTGTGCTTGCCTCTCCACAACTTTTCTTATGCATCTGCCACAACTATTCTCGGTTGTTAACCACTACTGTTTGTCTGGATTCTATGCCCAGCATTGGGTAGAACATTTTAAATTATTAGCTCATTCATTTTTTTTTTTTTTTTTTTTTGAGACCGACTTTCGCTCTTGTAACCCAGGCTGGAGTGCAATGGCGCGATCTTGGCTCACTGCAACCTCCGCCTCCTGGGTTCAGGTAATTCTCCTGCCTCAGCCTCCCGAGTAGCTGGGATTATAGGTACGCGCCACCATGCCCAGCTGATTTTTTGTATTTTTAGTAGAGACGGGGTTTCACCATGTTGACCAGGATGGCCTTGATCTCTTGACCTCATGATCCACCCGCCTCGGCCTCCCAAAGTGCTGGGATTACAGGCGTGAACCACCGCGCCCGGCCAGCTCATTCATTTTTACAGTCACTCTTCGAAAGAGGAAGGCACGATTCTTACCCCATCTTACTGACCGAGGAAAGGGAGGCCTAGAGAGGTTAAATAGCGTGCCCTAGGTCACACAGCCAGGAAAGGATGAAGCCAACTCCAAGTCTAGCTCTTAACCAGTGTGTTATCCTGCTCCTTGCCAGTATGGAAGTCCACAGGTAAGAGCAGTCCAGATTCTGGAGTCAGTATGGGTTGTGAGGAGAGACACAGAAGATGGAGATACCCTCAATGGATGATTCATCTAGGTGCAGGTGGTGAGGGAGCACAGCTTTGCAATGTCCAGCTGATTAGGTGAGTGCCAGTCCTGGGATCTGGGCCGCTAGGGCTGGAAGCAGCTCAGCCAGCAGCGCCAGGCTGCTCAAGGGGCTCCTCCCCTGACCTTGAGCTTATTTTTACTCTTAATCTGGTGCTTGGGATGGGCCTTGCATCCCAGCCTCATGGAGAAGTGATGCCTTCCAGCCAGAGGACTGTCAGGACGGGGGCCTACTGGCCCTGGCCCAACCAGGGAAGTAGTTTGCGCGGCTTCTCCCCTGCGCTGTTGGCTGGGATAGAATCCAGCACTCCCGCTGAGAGTTAAGACACCCTGGTCCCTGGGCTCTCTGGAAAGCTGCTGCCCACCTGGCCTCCCATGCTCAGCTTGGCCGGGTCATGTTGGCTGAGCTGACCTGTAAGATGAGAATAAATTAACACTTCCATTAAAGGGGGAAAAGGCTGCCTTCACTGTTTGCTGATGAAGTACGGAGAAATGTTTAGTTAGGTTACAGGGCTGAGAAGAGAGGGGTGTAGGGGCAGCAGCCATGAACGTGAAAAGCCACGGACAGGACAGAAAGAGCAGCCGTCTGGAGCTGTCTTCCACCAGGCACGGGGAGCGGATCTGAGGAGGGGACTCTGCCCCTGGAGGTCCCAAAGGTTGCTCGCTGCTTCTGCAGTAGGGCTGAACGGAGTGGGATTCCCACCCTAGCTAGATGCCATCATATGACTTGGGATAAGTCCCTGACAGTCACTAGAACTTAGTCTCGTCATCTGTTAATGAAGACGTTGGCTGCAACGACCTCTCAGGGCCTCCCTGGTCACCACTCTCTAGGATTGACTTGACTGTGGCAGAATAGGAACTGTCCCTGCTGTCTCTGATGCCATCACCGGATGCATGGGGAAAAGCAAGACGCTTGCTATTTCAAGAAAGGCGATGCTTAGCTTCAAACCCTGTAACTGCTAACGGGGAATTTCATGCCCAAGCACCACCTTGTCTACCTTGGAGAGGTGGAGGCATATTTAACTGTGTCCCAGCTGGCTTGCTGGGAACTCCTGGAGAGCATGGACAGGGGTTAGGGGATGGGGAGGTGGAGGCTGGAAAGACCCCCAGGGAGGGCACAGCCAACCCTGCGTGCGTGTGTGCATGTGTGTGTGTGCGTGCATGTGTGTGCCTGCATGTGTGTGTGTGTGCTTGCGTGTGTGTGTGTGTGTGTGTGTGTGTGTGCGTGCGTGTTGGGGCAGGAGAGGGGATTAACTGACTTCTTTTTTTTTTTGAGACGGAGTTTCACTCATGTTACCCAGGCTGGAGTGCAATGGCGCGATCTCGGCTCACCGCAACCTCCGCCTCCTGGGTTCAGGCAATTCTCCTGCCTCAGCCTCCCGAGTAGCTGGGATTACAGGCACGCGCCACCATGCCCAGCTAATGTTTTGTATTTTTAGTAGAGACGGGGTTTCACCATGTTGACCAGGATGGTCTCGATCTCTTGACCTCGTGATCCACCCGCCTCGGCCTCCCAAATTGCTGGGATTACAGGCTTGAGCCACCGCGCCCGGCCTTAACTGACTTCTGTTAGGGGCACACTTAAAGGCTCTGATCCAAGCAGGGCTGGTAATAGATTTTCAGTGTTGGATACGATGACAAGCCATGGCGGCACTGATGGCCACCACCAATGCCAGGGTCCAGACCAGGGGCAAAGGATGCCTGGCCAGAAGGCAGAGGCAGGACTCCACCCCCTGCAGGTGGTAGCTGGGTGCCGTGGTTCTGCGCTTGGGCTACGGATTCAGAAGAAGCAGTTTTGCAGCCTATCCCCAGCTCCTGCTGAACTATCCTGGGCTGCTGACTTCACTTCTCTGGGCCTCGTTTCCTCATCTGAAACAGGGGGAAGTAGCAGTCCCACCTCACAGAGCAGGGGCAAGGACTATGCAAGAGGCCAGGCCATGCATCAAGTGTACCTGGGCGCAGGTGGGTGACTCATGAAGACAGGAGGCCCATCCAGTGGAGGAGACCTGCAGCCTCTGTCCACCTCTGGGCTGAGCCAAGTAATGTGGGGAGGTCTCATCCCAGCCAGCTCCCACTGTGCCCTGGGTCCTGGGGACAAAGACATGAAAGTGGGCTTTGTGAGTGGGTTAGGCAGAACATACGAATCTTCTGGAGAAGTTATTAGCAATGCAGATCCCAGCTCCAGTCTCCCCAGGGCTCCATTTGGTTTGGGGCAGGCCCAGGAATCCGCATTATTAACATCTGTCCCTGAGGCTTCAGCTGCCTCCTGAGAAACTCTGTGCCAGGTGGTGTCTGTGTCAGGGTAGCTGCCTCTGCCCTCTTATGAGGTAGCCGCTGCCTCTCTGGCCATGAGAGGAGGCAACTGAAGAGCCTGGTGCACTCCAGATCAATGGCAGGAGCTGGATTAGTTCAGCGCAGCCCAGTCTGGGGCCCTCGGAACTTCTCTGCCAGCTCCTTCTCAGGCTCCTGCCAGCCCAGAGAAGCAGCTTCAGCCCCAGCCCAGGCACAAAAATGGGGCGCTGGCAGCCTTCCCCTTCCATGGCATGGATGGCCAGGCCCTCCCTCTGCTCCCACAGACCCTGCCTTGTCCCCAGGGACTTGTCAGCCTGCAGGGTGGACATGCTTCCCCACCTCCCTGCCAGATTCCAATTGGACCAGCCAGTGACTCAGCCCCAACGGAGCGCTTGGCACCTCCTAGGCAGAGGATGCTTGTTGCATTCCCTGGCTCTCAGAGGAGACAATCCACGGCAGGGTGTGACTGGGGCCACCCACCCACCAAATCATCTCCTTTGTGGATGCCTCAGATTCCACTATGAATACTTCATTCTTTTGGAGGTATTATGGCCTTATCTCAGCTCCACTCTTTAAATATGAGCCCCTTGGGATGTATAACATACCTGAATATGGATGAGCACGTCAAAACACTTTCCCAAAGGAGGGATCCAAGTTCTCAGGCTCCAAGTTTAGCACTGTTTCCAATGCCAGGCACTTTCAGTCACTCCACAAACATGATCAGGCCCCAGCTACGTGTTGCAGCCCTAGGTCTGGTGTTGAAAAGTGTAAGACATGGTTTTGCCCTCGAGGCCACATAGCCGGGCTCCCCCAGATGTAAGTGAAATGTGTTACTCTCTGCATCCACGGCATCTTACACGATGCCTAGCACACAGTGGGAGCTCAAGAAATGTTCGTTGAGTGAAATGGAGCTCCAGATCTACAAAAATAAGGCAGTACGGTACCAGGGATGTGCTCATGACTCCGGAGCCAACTGCCTGGGTTTGGTTTCCAGCTCTGTCACTTACCAGCCATGACACCTTAGGCAAGTTTCTGTACTTTTCTCTGCCTCAGTCTCCACGTTGGTAAAACGGGACTAATAAAGGTTGCTATGAGGATTCTCTGCGTTTATCTTTGTCAAGTACTTAGAATATTTCCTGGCACACAGAAAGGACAATGTATATGCTTGTTAAATAACCAAAACTCAGCAATCATGATTGAATACACGTGGAAGGAAGGCATTCGGTAATGTTTGTTGGCTGGCCTGAGGCTACACGTGGCAGGGATGGTGTTTTACTACTCTCCGTATCCTCGGAGGCTGGCGCGGTGAAGACATCAGTAAATGTTGGCTTACTGGACTAACCCTGCCCCCCTGGACCCATCTTTGACTTGGCTCGCCTTTCTTGTAAATGGACTCACATGGTGTGCTGCCTTCTGTGACTAGCTTCTTCTACTTAGCACAGTGCTTCTGAGACTCCTCTGTGTGTGTATCAGAGCTGGTTCCTTTTTAAGTGCTGAGTAATCATCCATTGTGTGGCTGTACCTTTTACCAGTTGATGGCCATTCAGGTTGTGAGGAGGCTGCTTTGAATCCTCCCCTCCTCCCACCCTAAAGCATGCTGTCTTGCAGCCTTTCTATCTCCAAGAAAAGTCCAGGAGGCTGTGGAGAGCAGGTATTCATTAGAACAGAGGCCAGGCTGGCTTTCTTAGGTTTGCAGTGAGAGAAGCGTCTCGGAAGCCAGCCTTGTGAAGAGAGAAAAGGTTTTAAAAATATCCAAAGCTTCCTCTGAATTCACAGGCTAGGCCTGATCAGCTTGGACCACAGAGCTTTACTGTGAGCCTCAGGGAGAGAGAACCTTCATAGGATGTGGGAGAAGTTCCTGCCCAAGAGAGAATGGAACAGAACATAGACATCTTTCCAGGGAGAAGGGAAGGAGCAGGAGGAGGAACACAGCCCAGCCCAGCGCTGGAACTCGGCTGGGTCGGCTGGGGAGGAGAGGAGACAAACTCTCACGAGCACTTTGGGGAAGCAAAGGGGGAATTTGAGAGCATCCAGCCCACGCCATCCACTGCCAGCCTTCTTGGCTCATGCAGACACCAAGGGAGGTGTCTAGAGCAGCATTCCTGAGAAAGCCCTGCTGGTTCCCAGAAGCCTGTGAGTGACATACACAAGACCCGTAAGTGCCTCTGTGCCTCTCAATGGCGAGGGGAGCAGTGGGGAGCTTCAGAAGAGCTCAGAGGACGAGGACAAGGAGACCACAGGGAGGCAATGGCAGGGCCCACTGTCAGCAGCAGGGGAGGGGGCACACATCTGCAGGCCAGGAGGCACCAAGACTGCACCAGCAGATTCAGCAACCAGAGGACAGAGCTCAGAGATAAGTGAGTCAGTACACCCGAGGCCCTGGAGGGCCAGAGGACACATATGGACAAATGGCCACTCCCCCACCATCCTGAGAATATGCATGTGCCCCCTCAGTGCACAGCCTAGATCGGGAAGGAAAGCTCTGGTGTGGGTAAAAGGAGAGCCCATGAAGGACAGCATCACCTTGGCCTTGAAAGACCAAGGGACCAATTCTTGTGGCAAGTTAGTCAGCACATGCGCTTGGAGACCAAACACCTCCTCCCACCCTAAAGCACGCTGTCTTGCAGCATTTCCACCATCTTCAGTGCCCGGCTGCAGCATCTCTGTACCTTCTGGTGCTTTCCCAGCAACCCCTGCTGGAATCTTTACCAGATGCCTCCTACTCACCGAGTTAGACCCTCTTGTCCTCCTTGTCCTCAGTCCTAAGGCAGTGTCCTGTTGCAGCTTTTCTTGGGCCCAACAGGCTTTTCACAGGCGCAGCTTCCTGCCCGCCCTGGCACTTCCCTTAACTGTGCCTTGAGACGCCTGGCCCATGCCCACATGTGCCCAGCCTAGAAGTGTAGGCGAGCCGTCACGCTGTGTGCAAACCTCTGACCGGTGAGAGGTGGGAGCCCGTGTATGCATAGATGGTCTCCTTTTCTCTCTACCACTCACCGCCAGGGATGTACATCCCAAGACACAGTGTATACAGCATCCCAGGGCCCAGATCACACAGCCTTCTGCAGCTCCTCCCCTTCAAGTAATAGCGCAAGAGCCCTCTGTCTCAGGCTTAGTTTTAGAGAAGGAACCTGGGCTAGGACAGAATTTCTCTCTCCCAGTACTCCCATACTCTTGGGGTTTGCTTCTCAAATAGTCAAATTAAGCTCACAGCAGCATCATGGTTACTGCTTTATGTCTGCTCCCTGTAGCTCACCAGGCTGCAGGAAAGCTGGGCACGTGACGGCACTTAAGGAAATGCTTCCAATGCTTGGAGATGCAGGGATGACTTAGCGTGATGTATGAATGGACATTTAATATTAGTACGGGAAGGACGCTATCCCTTTTTCTCTCAAACTTCATTGAGGTATATTTGAAGGCCAATCATCTGCACATGTTTAAAGTGTCCAATTTGGTCGGTTTGACCTGCGTATACTAATCACGGGACCATCCCTATAATTGGGATAACAATTCCATCATTCTCAAATCCACGGGTCTGCATTCTGTCACAATACGGGGATTCTATGTAACTACAGTCACATAGCACGTATTTTTGTGTGGCTTTTTTCACTCAACATAATTATTTCAAGATTTATCTATGATGTCGTGTGTATTAATAGTTTATTCCTTTTAACTGCTGAATAGTAGTCCCTTGCATGGATATGCTACAATTTGTTATTAATAATGCATTCGTCTGTTGATGAACATTTGGTGTGTTCCTAGCTTTTTTGCTATTACAAACAAAGTTGCTATGAACATTTGCGTTTGAGTTTGTGTGTTCAACACAAATTTCCTTTTCTTTAGGGTAAGTACCTAGGAATGAAATAGTTGGGTCACATGATAGGTATATGCTTAACTAGTTGAGAAAACAAACCACAGTAGGTGTATCCTTAACCAGTTGAGAAACAAACTATTAATATTTTCCAAAGTGGTTATGCCGTTTTACACTCCCACCAACAGTGAGTGTTCCATTTCAACAATATTTGGTATGGTCGGTCTTTTGCATTTTAGCCATTCTAATAGGTGTGTAATAGGTGTGAATGGCATCTCATTGTAGTTTCACAGTCATGTGTTGCATAATGACATTTTTGTTAAACGACGAACCCCATACATGGGAGTGGTCTCACACGATTATAACACTGTATTTTATGGTACCGTATTTATTATAATACTGCACTTTTCAATGGTTAGCTATACAAATACTTAGGCATTATGTTACAGTCGCCTACAGTATTCAGTACAGTAACACAATGTAAGACTTGTAGTCTGCAGCAATGGGCTCTGCCACACAGCCTCGGCGTGTCAGGAAGGCTCTACCATCCAGGTTTGTGTAAGAACACTCTGTGAGATGTTCAAACAACGACAAAATTACCTAGCCATACATGTCTTAGAACATACCTTATGAAGTGGCGCATGACTGTAATTGTTCTCTGCTTATTTTGAACATTTTTCACATGCTTACTTGCCATCCAGATATTTTTCTCTGGGGAAACATCTGTTCAAATCTTTGCCCATTTTTTTGTCGGGTTATTTACTTTCTTATTTTTAAGAGTTCTTTTTTTTTTTTTTTTTTTTTTTTTTTTTTTGAGACGGAGTTTCACTCATGTTACCCAGGCTGGAGTGCAATGGCGCGATCTCGGCTCACCGCAACCTCCGCCTCCTGGGTTCAGGCAATTCTCCTGCCTCAGCCTCCTGAGTAGCTGGGATTACAGGCACACGCCACCATGCCCAGCTAATTTTTTGTATTTTTGGTAGAGACAGGGTTTCACCATGTTGACCAGGATGGTCTCGATCTCTTGACCTCGTGATCCACCCGCCTCGGCCTCCCAAAGTGCTGGGATTACAGGCGTGAGCCACCGCGCCCGGCCCCTTAAGAGTTCTTTATATAGCCCAGATACCTATCTCTTAACAGGTATGTGATTTGCAAATAGTTTCTCTCAGACTGCGGCTTGTCCTTTCGTTTTCTTAACAGAGTCTTTCAAAGGGTAAAGTCCAATGTATCCATTTTTTTTATTTTAAGGATAGGGCTTTTGGTGCTGAATCCAAGAAAGTTTTGCCTAACCCAAGATCACAAAGGTTTCCTCCTTTACTTTCATCTAGAACTTTTATATTTTTATGTTTTGTATTTAGGTATATGATCCATTTGAGTTCATTTTTATATGTAGTACAAGATACAGCTCCTAGGGGAAGCCTTCAATCTTTCACCATTAAGTATGCTCTTAGTTCTAGATTTTTCATAGATACCCTTTATCAGATAGAGGGCTTCATATTTTCATGGTTCTTTGTGTCTTGAATAATTTTGAATTGTTCCCTGGACATTGTGACTGTTCTTGTTTGTTTTTTCTTTCTTTATTTTCAGACAGGATCTCACCATGTGGCCCAGGCTGGTCTCGAACTTCTGGCCTCAAGCAGTTCTCCCGCCTCAGCCTCCCAAACTGCTGAGCTCATAGGCATGAGCCACTGCACCCAGCCGTAATGACTGTTCTGTCGTGTAGAGGGGATCATTACTATCTCCTGGAGAACACTGAGCTTTTTCCTAGAGCAGCCAAACAACTTGCTAGATGCAGACTTATTTGGGTGGTGGTTGGACTCCCAGCCCAGTCCTCTGAGGTTTAGCCGTGTTGGTTTGGACCTGTTCAGTGTGCATGCAGCTCTGGGATAGGCCAAGGCTTGTCTGGGTCGTTATCTCCGTCCAGTTCTCTGAGCCCTGCCCTGATTGGAGCTTCTAACAACCTTTGAGATTCACAGGGCAAAAATCAATCCTCACCTGGTGGGTGAGGCACTCGGAGAGTGAAGCCCCAGAGGTGCTCAGGGGCAGAGACCACCTGTCAGGCGCACCTGCCCCACCTGCTGTGGGGGCTGAGGAAGCCCAGGTCAGTGATGCTGGAGGCGGGAGGCTGCCCGAGCCCCTTTCCTCCACACAGTGGAGTCGTGAAGCCAGAAGTTGACCTCTCCAGCCACACCCTGACTCGGGCTGAGGTCTCCTGCTCCTGGCCTGCCTCAGGCTCTTGTCCCATGGAGGGGCCACCCCACACCCCCCACTCCAAGATTACACACACTCTGACTCAGATAGCCTGTCCTAATCCTTCCACCCATGACCCAGAAGCCTGTGGTGGGGGTGGAGGAAAGGGAGGAGCAGTCCAAGAAAAGGGTGATCCCATCTCTCTTGGCGTCTCTGGGGCTCACCATGAAGTCAGCAGAGTCCCAGCTGCTGATGTCAGGCAGGAATAAGGCTAACAACTCACACGTATTGAGCGCTTGCTCTGCACTGGCGCCGTGCGGGTGCCTTGCACACAGCCACCATAACTCCTTATAAGAACTCATTGAGGCAGGGGCTGAAATGACACCAATTTAACAGATGGGAAACTGAGGCTCCAGAAAGTGAAGTTCCTTGCCCAAGGTCACACGCTGGTCATGGCTGAGACAGGACCTCCGAGCTGGCTCCGTCTCTCCGCAACCTAGGCTGCTCCAGCAGCTGAACCAGCTCCCAAATGCTCTCCTGTGCTCCATCAAACCCCCCTACCTGCCTAATGCCACACACAGGTGCAAGAACCCTTCCACGGGATGCTCAGAAGAATGAGCCACCTCTAGCCCCCAACCCAAATGAGAAGAGGAGCAGATTCCCAGGGGCTCTTTGGCTAGGCAGGCACCAGCCTCCAACCGGAAATTAACTCAAAGGTAGAAGGGAGCCGCTCTGGATGCAGAGAGATGAGGCTGATTGTTTTCTGTTCTTCATTAAGTAACAAAGGGAAAAACCAACTGTGCATGGTGTGTGAGCTTCCCCACCAGCACCACCCCAGACTCCTGGAACATCTTTATCCACTTACCCAGGGATTCAGGAAATTCTCTTCCAAGCCAGTTTTATTGGAGATTTTGGAAGCAAAGCTCACAGTCTCCCAATCAATAACAGATGAACAACGCTCACATTGCATTTTTTGGGGAGGACGTTTAGCCCAGCCTTGTCCCATCTGAAGGGCTTGCCCTTGGACATCCCCATTTGATCAGACATTGCTGGGAAATGAACTTCAGGACAATTCTAGAAACCAGAGTCATCGGCATGAGGGTGCATCAGGAAGGGGTGTCCTGGTCTGGGCCAGGCCTGGGGAAGCCCCTTGTCTTGGAAAGGTTGGTGTCTGGCCCCCCAGGCTCCCCCTGGCCTCGACTCGCTCCCCCGCCTCCTCCATGGCTTATCCTCCACATGTGCTCTGCATGGGTATCGAATCTGCAGCCCATAAAGAATCAATCAAATCCAGTCTGGGCTTAGCCAAGGGATGCGGCGCCAAAGTGCTAATGGAGGAAGGCTGGGCAGGCAGAGGGGATGGCAGGTCTGGTGGTGCAGAGGTGATTTCAGCATAAGCCTTCTTCCCACCCACACGCCATCCTGTAGATACATGGAGCTGCAGAAGATGGCACAAGAATGGAAACCAGGACCTTCTCGTGATTCTCCGTCTCGGCCATCTCCGTAGCTAGAGGGGTTAGGAGGGATTGTGGGAGGGGAGCAGGGACACCTCCAGGGAATATAACACTTTTGTTACCATCAGACCATCTACAGAGCAAAGAAGCTACTTAGAATGGGAAGCAGAGTCCACAGCTCATTTCTTTCATCTCATCAACACTTATTGAGCACCTACAGTATGTCAGGCAGGGGGAGTATAAAGTCCAGGCGACTCCTGCGTGCTGGAATTTACATTCTAGCAGGTTTATTCAGCATCTCTGTCAACATCATAACTCTCTCATCAAGAGAGAAAAGAAAAACCAAGAAAAACTGTACACATTTTGGGACGTCTCAAGGCATGATTTTTTTTTCTAGTGCCATTTTGGAGATTCCATCATTCCCATGGCCAGGTCACTCATGCCATTCCCACCCATCTGCCAAAAAATCTGCTAAATATGTTGGCCCTGCCTGAGTCATGCCCATCATCTGGAAGATACTTGTTCAGTCAGGGCTCTGGTGGCCATTTGTTCTGGAAGCAAGAGACGGGGCAAGATTGAGCACCCAGTGGCGCAAAAAGCATGCCAAGGGCTGTAGGAAAGCTTCAATCTGCAGACAGGGAGCCCCCTACAGCAGGGTGGAACCAGCCCAGTCCACAGGGCACAAATTCTGGTGCAAGCCCAACTCTGCCAGTGAATCACTATGGGAGTTTGGGCTGATCTATGTTCCCCTCTGAACCTCAGTTTCCCCATCTGTAAAATGCGATGATGCATATATGAGTGTTCTCCAAGTATCATCTTGCTTCAGAATCATCTCAGCATGTGGGACTTGGTGAAAATGCAGATTTCTGGGCCTCACCTTGCTAACCTCTGGCAAGGTTCCTCAGGAGGTGGGTCTAGGCGTCTGCATTTGTAACGCATTCCCCTTGGGGTTTCACATATCCCGAAGTTTGAGCAAGACTCCTGGGGGAGACAATGACAAAGTAATTGGCAAGCTTGTCAACTTCAATTCTGCTACAAAAGAAGGCAGCTGATGGGGACTCAGATGGTCAGGGAAGACTTCCTGGAAGAGGCAGAAATGAGCTGGGCCTGAAAGCCTAATAACAGGAACAGTTGTGCTATTGCCTGTGAATTGGCTTTCAAGCACCAGGCCCTGTGCTAAGAGCTTTATGTGCATTACCTCATTTAACCATCACGATAGCCCTGAAGAGACTTCTTATCCCCATTTCATAGACGAGGAAGCTTAGGCTCTCCAATGGTTAAGTGACTTGCCCAAGATATTTGGATGCCCTCTGAGACACGCTGCAAAATCCTCCCTAACAGAATACCATAGGCTACTCAGCGTCCTCCTGAAACCCGGAGCCGTAGAGGAGGCCTTTCTGGAACAGAAGGCTTTGTCATCTGAGGCTTACAGGACAAGAATGGATTGTTTCCTAGTACATCTTTCACTCACTCACTCTCTAAACCAGTCATTCTCTCACTCGCTGTTTTCTTCTCCTTTATTAACTCATGTATTTATTCACTTATTAATTTATTTGTTTAATCACCCAGTCTGTTTGCAGCAGTCTTTATTTCTAGACAGCATTTGTCAGGACTTTTTCATTACAGGTAGCAGAAACACAACTCAAATTGATTCAAGCAGAAAAAGAAATTTATGAACACTTTTATCTGACACGTCCAAAGGAGAGGACAGCTTCAGTCAGGGCTGGATCCAGGTGCTCAGATGTTATTGTCAAGAAACTCTCCCTGCAGCCTTTGGCTCTGCTTTCCTCTGTGTTGGCTTTGCTCTCAGGTGGGTTTTTTGCTTTTTCCTTTGCTTGTAAAGTTGCCCACCAGCAACTGCAGGCCTGTGTCCTATCAGCTTAGCCACTTCCACTCAAGAGGCCTCTTTCCCAGGAACTCCAGCAAAAATCCCAGAGAAGCCTCTCATTGGCCTAGCCTGAGTCATATGCTCATCTGTGAACCAATCACCATGGTTGGAGGAATCAGGGATCTGACTGGTAGGCCTGGTTCTGGGATGGTGGTGTCAACCCCGGTGAATCACACGTACTGAGCATGGAGGAGGGTTAGTTCCCCAAGCAAACTTGGCTTGTATATTAGGCTGCTCTTGCATTGCTATATAATATCCAAGACTGGGTGATTTATAAAGAAAAGAGGTTTAATTGGCTCCTGGTACTGCAGGCTGTACAGGAAACATGGTGCCAGCATCTGCTTTTGGTGAGGGCCTCAGGAAGATTCCAATCATGGCAGAAGGTGAAGGCTGAGCAGGTGTATCACATGGCTGGAGCATGAGCAAGAGCAGTTGGGGAGGTGCTGCACTTTCAAACAACCAGATCTCTTGTGAACTCAGACGAGCACTCACTTGTCACCAAGGGGATGTTGCTAAACCATTCATAAGGGATCTGCCCCCACAATCCTATCGCCTTCCACCAGGCCCCACCTCCAACACTGAATTTCAACATGAGATTTGGAGGCGGGAAACATTCAGATCTTATCAGTGTGCTAGCACTAAGAAGAGAAAACATTTTTTTTTTTTTTTGAGATGGAGTCTCGCTCTGTCACCAGGCTGGAGTGCAATGGTGTGATCTCAGCTCACTGCAACCTCTGCCTCCTGGGTTCGAGCAGTTCTCCTGCTTCAGCCTCCTGAGTAGCTGAGACTACAGGCACCCTCCACCACGCCCAGCTGATTTTTGTATTTTCACTAGAGATAGGGTTTCACTGTGTTGGCCAGGATGGTGTCGATCTCTTGACCTCGTGATCCACCTGCCTCGGCCTCCTAAAGGGCTGGGATTACAGGTGTGAGCCACCATGGCCGGCTGAGAAAACTCTTTCATTTGCCCCTAAATGCTGGCAAAATTTAGGGGTGCCTTCTACACAGGAGTCAGAGGTTTGCATTCTACTGGACTCCTCCAACCCAGTATCAGTTTGACTCCGGACACATCCACTTGATCTCTCTGATTTCCTCTTGGTCTCATGACAGAGTTAGGGAAAATTGTCTCTTCTGGTTTGGAAATGCCAAGCCATGATGTCCCTCTGTGTCTGGGACAATGATACCGACAGCTACCACTTCCTGGGCATTCACTGAGTATCTGGCTAAATGTTACATGGACAGGTCCCCCTTAATCTTGCCAGTGGCCCAAAATGGGCAGGGTGGGAGTGTTATTCCCATTTTACACTCAAGGAATCTGTGAGTCACAGAAGTGAAGGACTTTAAGCTACAGTCACAGCTGCCAAGTGACAGAGCTCGGCTTCAGCCCTGGTTCTGTGTGCTACTGGAGGCCACACTGTCCGTCTCGGCTCTGATGAAGGCAAATTCCTGCCCACAAGTGAAGTTTGGTTCTGTTTGGAGTAACGGCAGGGTTGCCAATTTATGAGTAGTCAGAAAGAAACTTCCGTAGTGCTGGAGGTTTCCTGAGACCCACCCCCTGAACCAGGTCCTGACTTCCATTACACCAGCCCCATGGATGCGGCTTGTGTTGGGGCAGGCTGCAGGGGGACAGGCCACATGGGGACAGGCCTGCAGGGAGCAGGGCTTTGGCAGGGCACACCCTCCAGGGTTCATCTCAAGCTTCCTGGTTGTAGGGTAACCGAGGTCACTAGGCAGCTAGTGACCTCCCTAGGGGAGGGGTGGGAACCAAATGTTTGCAGAGCATCCACTGTGTTCCCAGAACTGTGCTGGGCTAAGTCAGATACCAGGAATCATGACTGTCATAATCACTGTGGGCAGAGATTCTTAGGATGTTAGTGCAACAAGTAACCCCAGAGGCTAGTTTGCTTAGGGCTTCCAAACTCATGGCCATCAGGGCCGGGCAGTCGACATTTGTGAGTACAGCGGGAGGGGCATGAAGCCTGGTGTGAATGGAGCATCGCTGGGAACCGGAGAGCACAATCCCCTCTCTAAAGGGGATGGCCACCACTCAGCATCTGCCGTGTGGAACCGTGAGATCTGGAGTGCTACATCTTCTGATGTTTCCAAGAGAACCTAGAAATTTCAAGTGAACACCTCCAGTCTTTAAAAACAGCTTTGGGGGGCGGTGACACTCTTTTCCTCGAAGGCACTAAGTATTGGTGGACAATAAGAATCCAACTTAGGGCTGGGCGTGGTGACCCACGCCTGAAATCCCAGCACTTTGGGAGGCTGAGGCGGGCAGATCACCTGAGGTGAGGAGTTTGAGACCAGCCTGGGCAACATGATGAGACTCCATCTCTCCAAAAAGTGCAAAAATTAGCCGGGCATGGTGGCCAGTACCTGTAGCCCCAGCTACTTGGGAGACTGAGGCGGGAGGATTGCTTGAGCACAGGAGGTGGAGGCTGCAGTGAGCCATGTTTTTGCCACTGCGCTTGAGCCTGGGCAACAGAGCAAGAACTTGTCTCAATAAATAAACAAATTTGAATTTCTTTTTTTTTTTTTTTTTTGAGACGGAGTTTCGCTCTTGTTACCCAGGCTGGAGTGCAATGGTGCGATCTCGGCTCACTGCAACCTCCACCTCCCGGGTTCAGGCAATTCTCCTGCCTCAGCCTCCTGAGTAGCTGGGATTACAGGCACGCACCACCATGCCGAGCTAATTTTTTGTATTTTTAGTAGAGACGGGGTTTCACCATGTTGACCAGGATGGTCTCGATTTCTTGACCTCGTGATCCATCTGCCTCGGCCTCCCACAGTGCTGGGATTACAGGCTTGAGCCACCGCGCCCGGCCACAAATTTGAATTTCGAAAGGACACTATGTAGGTTAAACTAACAAGTCTGCAGGTTTTGTGACTTCATCTTGTTCTACCATTGGGGAGACTGAGGCTCAGAGAGGGGACGTAATGTGCCCAAGATGGCACAGCCAGAGCAAGAACCAGATCTTTTGTCTTCTGGGACTGCAGTCCTGACCCTGGGCCACTGGGCCACTTGCATGTGTCCAGTGTGTGGCAGTTCACACAGCAAGTCTGTGCCCAGTATCTCGGTTAGTCTTCATGTCAACTCCAGGAGGAGGCAGGGTGGGGGCAGTCACCTCCACTTTAGATAAGGAAAGAGAAGCTCAGAAGAGCCCAGCATCACACTCAGACCCCGCAGCTCGTAAAAGGACTGCTGACACCTGGCTCCCCATGCAGGGTCTGTTCCCCTGCTTCGTGTTCAATTTTGTGGTCTGAGTTTCAGCCTGAGTCAGGCTTTCCAGAAGCCTGCAGCCTATCAGGAGAGAGACGACATGTATGGGTAAGAAATAAGACTCAAACAAAATATGCTCAGTGGAGCACAAATATGTGAGACAGGCAATGAGCAGGAAATCATGGCAGTAGCTGACTTGGGTAAGGCCCAGGACTAAATGCTTTACATGAATTATCACATTAAGTCTGCCCAACTACCCCCATGAGAGAGGTACTATTATTTTACTAAGGAAAACTAAGGCACAGAGAGGTGAAGAGACTCATCAACGTCATACATATAGGAGTTGATAGAGCTAGAAATTGAACCCAAATGGTCTGGATCCAGAGAGCCAATGCTCTGGAAATATTACTGGGAAGAGGCAGTTGGCTGGTACCAGCAGGGAGGATGCATAGGGACCCCAGGAAGGTGGCTCCACATGAGCAAATGCTTGGAGGCAGGAATCTGCCAGTTGATTAATGATCAGTAAAGAATCCAGTTGGCTAAGGATGTCCGAGCTGGACCAGTGCTGAGACCATAGGACCCAAGCCCTTCGGTGTCAAGAGGATTAGCCCAATGGCCTCACAGCAACTTGTGGAAGAACCAGGGTCATATCTCAAGTAGCTAATCTCCCACCTGCTTTTCCTGCTGCTGCCTCCACCCCAGCTTTGCTCACACAGTGCCCAGGTATGTTTGAATTTCCATTCATGGGATTTCCTCAAGGAGGGACCTACAAGTGTCAGAATCCTATCTGCCTGACCTCGCGTTGCTTCATCCTGCATCCTCCCAAAACTGAGTGAGTTAAAACAATAACTACTGTATGATCTCTCGTGAGTCTGCAGTTGACTGGGCTCAGCTGGTGGCTCTTCTGTTCCACATGGCACTCTCTGGGGCTGCAGTCATCTGTGGGGAGCTCAACTGGGCTGGAATATCTGAGACAGGATGCTCACATGGCCAGTGATTGATGCTGGCAGAAGGCTGAGAACTGAGCTGAAATTGTCAGAGTGACTGCTGTGGCCTGCCCATGTGGTGTGGGCTTCTCACAGCATGGCAGTTCAAGACAGGGCATCCCAAGAATGAATATTCTAAGAGATTCAGGTGAAAGCTGCAAGGCCTCTTCTGACCTAGCCCCAGGTTTTACACAGCATCACCTCTACAGCATTCTACTGGTCAAAAAGAGGTCACAAGCCAATCCAGATTCAAGAGAAGAGAACTATACTAGGTGTGGACACTGGGAAGGATAGTCCATCTTTGGAGACCAGTTACTGCATTATCCTCCCAGACATCATATTCACTCTCCAACCTAGTTTCTCCTTCCCCTCCCCTCCCCTCCCCTCCCCTCCCTTGCCTTACCTTCCCTTCCCCTCCCTTCCCCTCCCTTCCCCTCCCCTCCCTTCCCCTCCCCTCCCTTCCCCTCCCTTTCCTTCCCTTCCCCTCCCTTCCCCTCCCCTCCCTTCCCCTCCCCTCCCTTCCCCTCCCTTTCCTTCCCTTCCCCTCCCTTCCCCTCCCCTCCCTTCCCCTCCCCTCCCTTCCCCTCCCTTTCCTTCCCTTCCCCTCCCTTCCCCTCCCCTCCCTTCCCCTCCCCTCCC
>NW_022436983.1:15464520-15471643 GCF_009761245.1 Sapajus apella | reverse complement strand
TCCCCTCCCCTCCCTTCCCCTCCCCTCCCCTCCCTTCCCTTCCCCTCTCCTCCCTTCCCTTCCCCTCCCCTCTCCTTTCCTTTCTCTTGGTTTCTTTACTTGACAGGGTCATATCCAGGCTGTAGCACAGTGGTGCAGTCATAGCTCACTACAGCCTCAAATTCCTGAGCTCAAGAGATTCTCCCACATCAGTCTCTCTAGTAGCTGGGATCACAGGTGAGCACCACCACACTGGGCCAATTTTTAAAATTCTTGTAGAGATAGGGTGTTGCAGTGTTTCCCAGGCTGGTCTCAACCTGCTGGCCTTAAACAATCTTCCTGCCTTATCCACCTGAGTTGCTGGGATTACAGGCACGAACCACCATACACCACCTCCATCCTAGTTTCAAGAGCTCTACTCTCTTCAGTTTACTCTCTGTTGGCCAGTGATTTGGTCTAGCTCTTCCAGGTGTTTTTCAGGGCACTAGTCTAGTACAGTGCCTGACATATAGTGAATATATAATAAATAATTGCTGAAGGGAGGAAGGAAGAAAAGGAAGGAGGAAGAAAAGGAAGGAGGAAGAAAAGGAAGGAAGGAAGGAAGGAAGGAAGGAAGGAAGGAAGGAAGGAAAGAAGGAAGGAAGGAAGGGACAGAGGGAGGGAGGGAGGGAGGGAAGAAAAGTTTCCTACTAAGGTTGGGGTCATAATCTATCCTTTTCCCTGAATCAGCAACATATTCAACCCCTGCCCCCTTTAGGCCTTTGCCTTGCTGTTTCCTTCGCCTGGGGTCATCTTCCCCCTAAGTTTTCCTTGGCAAAGGTCCTTCTTGTAATCCAGGTGTATTAGTCTGTTATCATGTTGGTATAAGGACATACCTGAGACTGGGTAATTTATAAAGGGAAGAGGTTTAATCGACTTACAGTTCAGTGTGACTAGGGAGGCCTCAGGAAACATACAATCATGGCAGAAGGGAGGCAAACACGTCCTTCTTCACATGGGAAGTAAGAAGAATGAGTGAAGGTGGGGAAAAGCCACTATAAAACCATCAGATCTCGTGAGAACTCACTCATTATCACAAGAACAGCGTGGAGGTAACCGCCCCCATGATTCAATTACTTCCCACTGGGTCCCTCCCATGACATGCAGGGATTAAGGGAACTGCAATTCAAGATGTGATTTGGGCAGGGACATAGCCAAACCATAACACCAGGTCTCAGCTCAAAAGTCCCCTCCTCAGAGAGGCCTTCTTACCACCATCACTAGCTACTCTCCTATGAGCCTGGTTATTTGCTTGAGAGCACTTGCTACCACCTCATCACGCATCGCCTTATGCATTTATTTATGTAATTGTTCATTACCTCCCTGTGTCCCTCTCAGAGCAGCTTTCTCAGCCTCAGCGCTATTGACATTCTGGGCTGGATAATTCTTCGTTGTGGGCGAGTGAAGTGCATTCCATGATTGTGGAATGATTAGCGACATCTCTTGTCTCTCCTCACAGGATGCCAGTAGCATCCTCCCATGTTATGATAACTCAAACCTATCTCTGGGCATTGCCGCATGTGCAGGGCTGGGGTGTGCATGCTCATGCCCCTGCAAAATTTGGCCCGGTTAAAATGTGGCCTGGTTGAGAACCACCATTTTAGACCATTGGTTCTAATACTCTGTCGGGGGACAGAGTCTTCCTCTGTTGCCCAGGCTGGAGTGCAGTGGCACGATCTTGGCTCACTGCAACCCCCACCTCCCAGGTTCAAGCAGTTCCCATGCCTCTGCCTTCCGACTAGGTGATATTAGAGGCATACACCATCCCACCTGATGAATTTTTGTATTTTTAGTAGAAACAGGGTTTCACCACATTGGCCAGGCTGTCCTCAAACTCCTGACCTCATGAGATCCCCCCATCTTGACCTCCCGAAATGCTGGGATTACAGGCATGAGCCACCGTGCCATCATTTTTTATTTTTAGTAGAGACAGGGGTTTCATCATGTTGGCCAGGCTGGTCTCGAACTCCTGGCCTCAAGTGATCCACTCACCTTGGCCCCACAACGTGCTGGGATTACAGGTGTAAGCCACCATGTCCTGCCCAGTTCTCATACTTTAGCATGCATCAGAATCACCTGGCAGACTTGTTAAAGCCCAGACTGCTGGCCTCCATCCCAGAGTTTCTGATTCAGTGGTCTGAGGTGGGACCAAGAATTTGCATTTCTACTGAGTCCCAGGTGATGGTGCTGCCAGTCGAGGGACCACACTTTGAGAACTCCTGGTCTGAAAGCTCCAAGGAGGACAGAGATCATGAATCTTGTACCCTAATACCTAGAACAGTGACTGTACATAGTTGGCACTCATAAATACTTTCAAGTAAACCATCTTAAAATCCCAGCAGTAAGGAAGTTACTCCTGGGCCTCAGTGCAAGAAGAATTTTGGCACGTTGGGGAGGAGCTGTGAGAAAGAATACTTAAATTCCTAGTGGCCCTGTTGTCTTAGAAGGCTGACCCTCACTGCCTGGAGTAGGGGCCGGGAAGCCTAGCAGGATTTCAGAAGACGTTTCTGCAAATTTACATTTCAGTTGGCCTTGACCTAGGTGGGCTTTTTGTTTTGGCCATGCATCTTGGATTTCTCCTGTGATTCTCTCTAATTTATTTCTCCTTGTCATCAAGGGGTTATTTGCTGTGAGGAGAGCTGACGGCAGGTTCACCATGAGGAGTACCCCTCCCTCTGGGGCCCTGCCCATTGCAGAACCTACCTCTGTTCTTTGTTGCTTCCGAGCTGGGGGATTCAGCAGAGGGTGCTGCCATGGCCAGCATGTCTTCAGTCTGGCGTCTCCTGGGAAGGCACTGGGTCCGCTGCGGCTGAGACAGCCTCATACAGCTGTAATCGTCTTTGTTTTCTTCAGACACAGGGTCTCGCTCTGCCATGCCAGCTGGAGTGCAGTGGTACAATCATAGCTTACTGCAGCCTTGACCTCCTGGGCTCAAGAGAGCCTCCCACCTTAGCCTCTCAGAGTGCTGGGATTACAGGCATGACCCATTGCAGCTGGCCTAGATTCCATTTCCTTTGTTTTTGTTTCTTTTGTGTTTTGTGTGGTTTTTTTTTTTGTTTGTTTGTTTTGTTTTGTTTTTTGAGACAGGGTCTTTCTCTGTCATCCAGGCCAGAGTGCAATGGCAAGATCATAGCCCACTGCAGCCTCAAACTCCTAGGCTCAAACAATCCCCCTGCCTTGGCCTCCTGAGTACCTAGGGCTACACTTGCACACCACCATACCTGGCCGATTTCTTTATTTTTTGTAGGGATAGAATCTTGCTATGTTGTCCAGGCTGGTCTTAAACTCCTGGGTCCAAGTGATCCTCCTGCTTTGGCCTCCCAAAGTGCTGGGATTACAGGCGTGAGCTTGTAATAAGCGCCCAGCTTGTGATACTATTGATAGTGATGACCAGAGCTGCCATTTCTGGAGCGTACCTGGGCCAGGCAGAGTGGAGGCACAGCACACACGACTTCGTTTGCACCTCATCAGGCCTCTAGGAAGGGGGTGCGTGTTGTCATCCCTGTTTTACAGATAAGGAAACTGAGACTCTGAGAGGTGTCATCACTTGCCTAAATTTGCATAGGCAAGAAGAAGAGGCAAAACTGGGAAAACCTAGGTCTTTTTGACTAAGGAGTCCCAGACCATTTTGGTAGATGCTTAAAACCTGTCCTATGGGAGGGAAATGGGTTTGGTGGCCATGCTGGCCTCCCTGCTGCTCCTAAGTCCCATCATCACGCTTGGGCCTCAGGGCCTTTGCACTTGCGGTCCCCTCTGCCTGGAATGCTCTTCTCCCAAGTGGGTGTCTGCAGACTGGGCTGCCCAACCTCCTGTAGGTCTTGGATCAGACATCATCTTTTCAATTAGGATGTTGTCACCTCCAGACAACTAACTGCAAAGCACCCCGGCTCTAGTGTCCTCCATCCCCCTTGCCTGCTTCATTCTCCTCCACAGCACGGCCCTCATCTGACATACTCTATGCCAAGCTTGTTCAAGCCACAGCACACGAGCCACATGTGGCCCAGGACAGCCTAGAATGCGGCCCAACACAAATGCATAAGCTTTCTTAAAAATTATGAGATTTTTTTTTGTATTTTTTTTTTTTGAGATGGAGTTCTGCTCTTGTTGCCCAGGCTGGAGTGCAACGGCACAATCTCAGCTTACTGCAACCTCCGCCTCGCAGGTTCAAGTGATTCTCCTGTCTCAGCCTCCCGAGTAGTTGGGATTACAGGTGCCCACCACTACACCAGGCTAATTTTTAGTATTTTTAGTAGATACAGGGTTTCACCATGTTGGCCAGGCTGGTCTTGAACTCTTGACCTCAGGTGATCTGGCCGTCTTGGCCTCCCAAAGTGCTGGGATTACAGGTGTGAGCCTTTTGCAATTTTTTAAAGCTCATGAGCTATTGTTAATATATTTTATGTATGACCTAAGACAATTATTCTCCTTCTAATGTGGCCCAGGAAAGCCAAAAGATCAGACACCCCTGCATGCTTTACTTACTATGTTTATTGCCTGTTTCTTCCCACTGGAATGTCAGTCCCATGGGGGCAGGCAGACTTGGATTACTTTGGTCATGACTACATCCTTAACACCTGGGACAGCTCCTGCTGGATATTAGGAACTCATGGAGCACTTGTTGGGGAAAGAAGGAAGGAAGGAAGGGTGAAAGAAGGAAGGAAGGAATGAGGAAGGAAGAAAGGAAGGAAGGAAGTGAGGGAGGAAGGAAGGAAAGAAGAGAGGGAAGGAGGAAGGAAGGGAGGGAGGGAAGAAGGGAAGGAGGAAGGAAGGCAGGAAGAAGAGAGGGAAGGAGGAAGGAAGGGAGGGAGGGAAGAAGGGAAGGAGGAAGGAAGGCAGGAAGGCAGGAAAAAAGGATAAGAGGGAAAGGGGAAAGAAAGAAAGGAGGGAGGGATGGAGAAAGGAAGGAATGAAGAAGGAAAGGAGGGAGGGAAGAAGGTTGAAGGAGGAAGGGAAGGAAGAAGGGAGGAAGGAGGAAGAAGGCAGGAAGGCAGGAGGGAAGGAAGGAAGGAAAAAAGGATGAGAGGGAAGGGGGAAGGAGAAAGGAAGGGAGGGGGAAGGGAGGGAGGGAGGGAGGAAGGAAGGAAGGAAGGAAGGAAATGGAAATTCTAAAAAGTCCCTTATTTTTTCTTATAGCAAAACTTCTCAGAGCTTTCATTATGCTCACATTATAAGCTGTAAATTTGAAGAAAGAGAGACAGTTTTGATCATTCCTCACACTTATTGGATGGCAGAGTGCTTCTTGGTAGAGCTGCTGTTAACCCGACTGTCCCCAGGCATGCTCTACACCCCCCTGTGCTCTCAGGCTCTCCCTCCTCACCCCTGCCCTGCCTCCTGCATGAAGCACACAGCTAGACATCGAGGCGCACGGACACCTACCTGCACACCGGCTGGTGGCTGTGCTGGAGATCTGCCTATGTGACAGTGTCAGCCTGCTTGTGGAGATGCATGCCGCCTTTGAATGGACCGATTGTCAACAGCAGAGAAAGGCCAGCTCACCTTTGAAAGAGGCCACTCACCAGGCAAAACAGGGTGGCCTGAACTTGGGACAAACAAAACGAGGCAGACAATGAATTCATTGGAAGCAGCTGGGAGCCGCAGGGGCTGTGAGAACTTGGCTTTGTGGCACTAGAAGGACAACAGGGAACCAGGTCACACTGGGACAGAAGTTTCCATGTCTTTTTTATCTGCAATCGAGCCAACAGTCCCGGGGGCTGAGGGACTGCGGAAATCAAGGATGGTCTTATCCATCAGAACTTTGAATTCCCGAGGACAAGCTGGACCAACCTGGGAGGCTTCGTGCTTTCCCTTTACCTGCAAAGGCCCCGCCATTTAAAGACAAATGGTGTCAAGAGGACATAGTTTGGTATCACAGGGCTTGGTTCAAATCCTGATTCAGGTGTTGGCTACTGAGTGACCTCAGGCAGGTCGCTTCGCCACTCAGAGCCTTGGTCTCCTATAAAATGGAGCAATCACACCTGACTCACTTTCTCCCTCCTGTTCTTCCTGCAGTCAGTCAGATTCATTCATTCATCTGTTCATTGGTGTGTTCATTCATGCACTCACTCCTTCTACACTTGCTGTTATGTGCTCCTTTTTCTTTTAGAGTTGGGGTGTTGTATGTTGCGTAGCCTGGTCTCAAACTCCCGGCTTTAGGCAATCCTCCCACCTCAGGGCTCTTCTTTTTGTTGTTGTTGTTTTTGTTTGTTTGTTTGTTTTGAGACAGGGCCTCACTCTGTTGCCCAGGCTGGAGTGCAGTGGTGCGATCTCGGCTCACTGCAACCTCCGTCTCCTGGGCTCAAGTGATTCTCCCACCTCAACCTCCCCAGTAGTTGGGATTACAGGCATGTGCCATCACACCCAGCTAATTTCTTTGTAGTTTTAGTAGAGACGGGGTTTCACCATGTTGGCCAGGCTGGTCTCGAACTCCTGACCTCCAATGATCCGCCCACCTCGGCCTCCCAAAGTGCTGTGATTACAGGCCTGAGCCACCACACCCGGCCAACCTCTGGGCTCTTCTGATCTGCAGTGATCATCCTTGGACTCCGAATCCCTCAGCATCCACCCTCCCACACGTGACCCAGAGGAAGGAGCCCTGGACGAGGCTGTGGGGACTGGCTCCCATGTGGCCAGCATCCTGCCGTACCCCAACAGTGGTCTTGCGGGTCTGCAGTTTCCTTTCTAAATAATCTTTGTTTCCCCTCATTTCCAAAGAAAAAGGAAAACAAAATCCTCTAGAGGCGCACTTCTAATACTTTGTGTATCTCCTGCCAGTTGACATGTGTGTGTGTATACACATTACGTATATATGTAACAATGCATTACAGCTTTTACCAATAGGCTGGGCTTTGCACTAAGCAAATTAAATGCATAAAATCCTTTAATCCTTCCCATGGCTTTGTTATGTGTGTTCCATGATCATGCTCCTTTTCCAGATGGGAAAACCGAGGCTCATAGTGGTTAAGAGCTTGCCTGGGGTCACGCAGCAGCAAGTGGTAGAAGTCCCCACAGGTGGCGGGGGGCATGTGGGGCACTGTTACCTGGCTGGGCAGAGAAGGCAGGAAAAGCTGCAAAGAGGAGCAGGTTTTTTTTTTTTTTTTTTTTTTTT
>NW_022436983.1:15450267-15464420 GCF_009761245.1 Sapajus apella | reverse complement strand
TTTTTGGGACGGAGTTTCGCTTGTTACCCAGGCTGGAGTGCAATGGCGCGATCTCGGCTCACCGCAACCTCCGCCTCCTGGGTTCAGGCAATTCTTCTGCCTCAGCCTCCTGAGTAGCTGGGATTACAGGCACGCACCACCATGCCCAGTTAATTTTTTGTATTTTTAGTAGAGACGGGATTTCACCGTGTTGACCAGGATGGTCTCGATCTCTTGACCACGTGATCCACCCGCCTCGGCCTCCCAAAGTGCTGGGATTACAGGCGTGAGCCACCGCGCCCGGCCCGAGGAGCAGCTTTTAAAGCACGCAGAGAGGTAGTTGGGTGCGCATTGTCTTAAATAAACAATGTACGCACACTGTACAAATTGAAAAACAGCAGATCAACAGAAGAGGCTAAAAATGATCTCCGAAGCCGCCCCCATCCAAAAATAATCAGTTAGAATTCTGGTAAATTTTTCACTCCAGTTCCATTTAATTCGAATGCCTCTCATCTCCACACGACGGTGCCTCTTCTAGAACTGCTTTCTAATAGGTTCTTTTCGTTTAATAAGGTGCCATAGCCACTTCTGCATGCAATTAAGTATGCTTTGGGGGGGAATAATTGTAAAAATTGCATATTCTGACTGTGGGGATCATTGATCCCCAATAGATAGATTTATCCTGAGTTTTGGATATTTAAATTGGATTTCTATTTTAACTGTTGTCAGTGACACCGGGATGAACATTCTTGTAAATAAATCTGTTCTCCGATCCTCAGCTATTTCCAAAAAAATTCCTTAGAGAGGAATTGTGTTGTGAAAGAGTGTGCAAAATACTAAGCCCTTGATGCCTATGGCCAGGATAGTTAGGAGGGCAGCTTTGTGTTCAGGTTTGGTTGACCCAAACCTCTCAACTCTGTCCGCTTCAGTGGGCGCAGCAGCCTGGCATTTGGAGTTAGAACTACTCAAGTAACTCTCCTGAGGTCTTTTCCTCCACAACCTCGGCAGAATGTGGATATCGTGTCTATAGTATTGAATTCATTAAGGGGAGTTGCAGTATTCATAGGCGTAAAGACCTCAGAATGATAACATTCAATCACTCCCTGAATGGTGGAGTGAATGAGATCAGTCCTGCCCAGGCCAGGAGACCCGCATTCTAATTCTAATCTGCCATGGACTCTCTGAGGGACCTTATAAAAGTCACTTCATCTGTCTCCTACTTTTCAAAATGAGGGCCGGGCATGGTGGCTCACACCTGTAATCTCACACTTCGGGAGGCCGAGTCAGGCATATCACTTGAAGTCAGGAGTTCAAGACCAGCCTGGTCAACATGGTGAAACCCCATCTTTACTAAAAATACAAAAATTAGCTAGGCGTGGTGGCATGCACCTGTGATCCCAGCTACTCAGGAGACTGAGGCAGGAGAATCACTTGAACCAAGGCAGCAGAGGTTGCAGTGAGCCAAGATCATGCCACTGCACTCCAGCCTGGGTGACAGAGCAAGACTGTCTCAAAAAACAAAACAAAAAACAAAAAAAAAGGAGGGGTTTGAAGAAGACCACAGAGGAACCTTCCATATCTAAAATGCAAAAGTTCATCCAGCCCCTTGAGTTTCAGGTGTTTACTCACGAAGTTAATTGGAAGTGACTATATCTAAACATTTGGGAAGTGGAGGCCCATCCGGGAAAATGTCTTGCTTAAGGTGATGCTGCAGATGAGCAGCAGCATCAGGGTCGGAGCCCAGGTGTCTGATTTCCCAGGACTTGCAGTTTCTTTTCTGCAACACGGATGGCTACAAGAGTGTGCACACATCTCTCTGGAGGGCTGTGACTGTGCATGTGCAGTGACATGTCTGTGTGTGTGCACCTATCTGGGTGCCCGTTTCCGTGAGTTCTCACATGTCTGCTGCACATAGTTCTCTGCACACTATACGTCTTTGTGCACATGTATGTGTTTGTGTATGTCTGTGCATACACATTTTCTGCATGTATGTACACATCTATGC
The DNA here is from genome assembly GCF_009761245.1 of Sapajus apella. Taxonomy (NCBI): domain Eukaryota; kingdom Metazoa; phylum Chordata; class Mammalia; order Primates; family Cebidae; genus Sapajus; species Sapajus apella. The sequence continues at coordinate 15,462,436 of NW_022436983.1, read as the reverse complement.
GTGCACATTTTCTGTGTACATGTGTCTGTTGTGTACACGTGCCAGTGTGTGCATACATGCCTGAGTGTGTACATGGCCTTTAGGCGTATATTTGTGTGTATGTACATCACTGTGTTTATGTCCTTGCTGTGTGTGTGCTTCTGTTGGCGAGAATGTGTACACGTCTCTGTGTATATGTGCTTTTGTGAAAGTCTTGTGCAGGGTGAGATGTTGACTCCAAGGCAAACTCTGGGCTTGGTTTTCCCCTCTGCAGGGGGAGCCTCCTGGCTGCTTGGGGTGCCAGTAAATACTTCCTTTGAACACATGGGGTATCAGGTCATCCTTCAGTGGCAGCCAAATCAGACATTTTCATCTGGACAAGGCGTCTCCTGCTCTGGGAATGCTGCTTGGACAACCCTCAGCAAAGAACGAATGGGGACTCCCGCTTGGAGCTGGGCTTAGAACTACCGGTTCCCTCTTCCTTCAGCCGGGCAGTCACTCTGAGTCACTTTGAAAACACACATGGGGTGCTTACTGCAGGCCACCCTTCATGCTGCGGCTCTGGAGAGACTGAGACGGGTATGTTAGTCCGTTCTTATGCTGCTATAAGGACATAGCCGAGACTGAGTAATTTATTTTATTTTATTTTATTCTGAGACAGAGTCTCACTCTGTCACCCAGGCTGGAGTGCAGTGGCACGACCTCGGCTCACTGCAACCTCCACCACCTCCTGGGTTCAAGCGATTGTCGTGCCTCAGCCTCCCGAGTAACTGGGACTACAGGCGCCCACCACCACATCCAGCTGATTTTTTTGTATTTTTAGTAGAGACGGGGTTTCACCATGTTGACCAGGCTGGTCTCAAATGCCTGACCTCAAGTGATCCGCTCACCTCAGTCTCCCAAAGTGCTAGGATTACAGGTGTGAGCCACTGTACCCGGCTGAGACTGGGTAATTTATAAAGGAAAGAGGTTTAATTGAATCACAGTTTCACAGGGCTGGGGAGGCCTCAGGAAACTTATAATCATGGAAGAAATAGAATAGAAGCAAAGACATCCTTCACGTGGTCCAGCAAGGAGATGGGCAGAGGGAAGCAGGGGGAAGGTCCCTTAGAAATCCATCATATCTCGTGAGAACTTACTACCATGAGAACAGCATGGAGGAGGAGGTAACCACCCCCATGATTCAATTACCTCCCACGGGGTACCCCCCCTGACATGTGGGAATGATGGGAATTACAGCTCAAGGTGAGATTTGGGTGGGGACACAGCCAAACCATATCAGATGGGTAAGGCAGGCATGGGGGAAGGGGCCTCTCTGAGAGAAGCCGTAGTCCAATGCCATGGAAAGAGGCCACCAGCAGTGAGTGTCCTGAAGCATCACTGGGCTCTGAGGGATGTGAGAACCCAGGTCTACAGGAGGCACAGGTGACACATCTGAGGCACATGCGACAGAGCTACCCGGGTAGGCAGTGAGGGCGGGAAAAGTTGCATGAACTTGGGCCTGTCGTCTGTGTAGAGCAGGCGGTGGCGGTTGGTAAGGACTGTCTCCTATTAGTGACGCCTGCTCACTGTGCGAAATTAGGAAAAGCAGACGAACAGAAAGAGGAGACTAAAACTGAACTCTAATCCCACCACCGTTCGGAAATAGAGTTGAGAGGGTGATGCTTTTTCCGTGTGTGCGGGTGTGCATTTTTGCTCATCAACTTGGGATCACACAGCTATATTATTGGCAACTTGCTTAGATGTTCATGCAATACAGTGTGCCATGAACATTTTCTGTGTCATAACCATAGCTTGGCGGCTTCGAGCATGAACAGTGAAGTCCTGGGTCAAAATCGGTCCCACCACTTGGATCAGGCAGTTACCAACCTCTCTGAGCCTCACCTTCTGCAGCTGTATGAGGAGAGAAAAGTGGGGCCTCCATCAGAGGACAGGCCAGAGCCCCCCGCAGGACCTGATCCCTGCTTCTCTCTCCAGCTCAGCCTCGCTTGCCTTGCCCCACCCCCACCATTTTCCTAAGTGCCTGGCTGATTCTAGCTACTCCCTTAGCCTGAAATGCCCCTACCCACCTAGTTGGGGGGCACTCACTCTTCTTTCAATAATCAGAGCAACCTTGAGGATTAAACGAAACAGGATGATGTATACAGACATGGTATTTAGCGCGATGCCTGGCACATATCAGTAGCTTACTTTTCCACAGTATCTTTGTTGATGGCTACATACTATTCCCATGCATGAATTTCCCTCCTTTGCTCAATAAATCCCTATTGCTGGACATTTAAGAAGTTCTCAGCTTTTTGCTTCTGTGAAACACAACTGCTTGCTTCAATCATTGAAAGAAGAGCAAATACCCTCCAAGTAGGTGAGGCAAGGGCATTCTAGGCTAAGGGAGCAGCGAGAAGCAGCCACGCACTTAGGAAAACGGCCGCTGGTGGGGGTGGGGGGGTGAGGCAAGGCTGAGCTGGAGAGAAGCTGACGAGGAAAGAAACCTCAAAGACAACACTTCCCTCTGATCCAGTGCTTTCTGCCTCTCATGCCTCTTAACAGCCGGTCACCATTCACAGAAGAGGACAGCACAGACAGCAAACTCCATGTGCCCCTGACCCTGTCCCTGAGTTAGCAACCATTCCCTGGGCTGCCTGGGCTGCAGACACAAGGGCCTGACCCCCTATCCAGCCCCGTCTAGGCACCACTGGGTGTGGGGAGCTGAGACAGTGGGAGAAATGTTTTGAGAGCTCAGCTGATAGGGCCTGGGGTGAGGTCAGCCCTGGGAGGCCCCGCGGAAAACGTGGATATTCCAGACGCATTGTCAGAAGGGTAGGGGGTTCACTGCTGATGCTGGAAGCTGGGAGGAGGCCAGTGCCAGCGTCGACGATGTAAACGTCCTGAACAGTAGGGAGACACTGGCCTGGATGTGGGAGGCAGAAGGGGCCTGTGATCTTAGGACAGATGGCCACGTGTCTGCAGCAACAATAGCATTGGTGACAGTGACAACTTGCTGAGTGCCTGCTTTGGACAGGGACTGTACATGGTTCTCATTCAGTTTTCCCTTCTTTCCTATGGGCAGGTGTTCTTATCTGCATTTTTCAGATGAGAAAACAGGCTCAGAGAAGTGAAGTGATTTGCCCAAGGCCACACAGCTTGTATGTGGCAGAGCCGGAATTGGGTCTACTCCACCCCAAGCAAAGGTCTCATTGCAGGACTGGTTCAGGATCCCGGAAAAGGTGCACATTTCCAGCGGTTTCCAAATCTGCCAGCCTGAAGAGTCATCCTTCAGATACAGATTCCCAGGCCTACTCCAGAACTACTGAATCAGCTTATTCCAGGATGAGCGTGGGGCCCTGATATTGTTCACCTGAGCAGAGTCAGGATAGAAACCTTTGGACAGGAAAAACATCTGGATCCCTTCGAGCTGTGAGATTCCTTCACTACAAACAAGACCACGTTGGAAGTGAGCGCCTCGTCACAGACAGCATGCTGAAAGCAGGCGCGGCTCCTCCAAGGGGGGTCGGGTAGGACGATCAGACACTGAATGATGGTCACTGGCACACAGGAAAACGCTTAGGCTTTGGACTGAGCAATCCTGGTATTTTTGTTTGTTTGTTTTTGTTTTTTGAGGCAAGGTCTCACTCTGCTGCCCAGGCTGGAGTGCGGTAGCGTGATCTCAGCTCACTTCAACCTCCTCCTCCTAGGCTTAAGGGATTCTCATACCTCAGCCTCCCAAACAGCTGGGACTACAGGCGTGAGCCACCATGCCTGACTAATTTTTTTTTTTTTTTTTTTTTTTTGGTAGAGACAGGGTTTCACCATGTTACCCAGGCTGAAATCCTGAGTTTTAATTTCACTCCCCCCGCTTCCTTCTCAGCAAACACAGGGAAAAGGTATCTGTATTGTAATATGAGGTTCTAGAGAGCATAGCTGGGAAGCCCAGGTCACACTGGGGACCCAGTGACATCTCTCTGTTTTCTGAATTCCAGATTCAAAGGCTAGGGCTTTATTTTCCTTCCCTTGGAAACTTTTATGACAGCATCTGGCATAAGTCTTCAACCATTGATTGGTGCTCAATACACAGTTATTGAACAAGTTTCCAAGTTTGTATTTAAATACAAACCCAACTTTTGTCATTCATTAACACTTTAGTGTGAATTAGTATATAGAAATACTAACTCAGGCAGCTAGGAGAAAAGTCGGGCTACACTGCATGGGAATCAAGTCAGGATTGGGGGAAAGAGGTTCTGAAGGCAAAGATGGGTCTGGGGGAGACGTCAGACCCAGAAGAGCCCATCCAATTCTCACAGGTGGAAAAACTAAGAATTTTAAGAAATTAAGAAAATTAAGCATTTTCTGCTTAAAGGCAGGAAATGAATTGTCTGAGGTTGCACAGCGAGGTGGAGGGACTAGAACCAAGCGTCCCAACACCCAGGCTGCCACCTGACCTCTGTACGGCCCCTTCGTCATCCCACATGGTGAAGAGGGTGATGGCGACCCTTCTCAGAACTCATTCATTCAGGGCTGAACATCTGGCAGAGTGTTTGGGTCCTTGGAGAACAGCTTCGTTTCTCTTCTCCTCCCTGACGATGATGTGCTGGGAGGAAGAATCCATCTGAGCGCTCCTGTTCATCTCTCCACTAGCTCAGCAGGTGGCAGTCAGCCTTCCCCAGCCTCCTGAGTCTTGTGAAAACAGGAGATGGAGAAACAGCCTCACAGAGGAGGGCAGGGATAGTTCTCATCCTCACTGCAATCAGTTTGAGCCAAGGGCAGAGCTCTCTCCCATCAAGGCCAACCCCTTTCTCTGCTCCGTTGTCTACCTAAGCTCCCACTCTTTCCAAGCTCCCCACCCCCTCTCAGTGGCTCCTTGCCTTCCACCATCCCTCTGGTGGTACCACGGGGTCAGCACTGACATAAACACAGCCTGCCCACTTTTCCATTCCAAATAGCTCTTGACGACTTTCAGCAAGCATCTCAACGCCTTTCAGCAAGCATCTCAACCTTAACACGTCCAAAGGAAAATTCTTCATTTTCTAACTAAAACCTTCCTACCAAAATCTTCCCCATCTCAAACGACATGCATCCACCCAGGTGGTGGGGTGCCCAGCAGAAGGGAGATCTGCGGGGGCCTCCGATAGCACCCACCACATGAATCATCCTTCATTCCCTGCTCCATTCACATCCCACATCCAACCCATTGGAAACACTGTTTCCATCTGGCCTCCACCAGTCACCAGCCAGCCTACAACTACCACCAATCCGATCTTTATGTACGTATATATGTATATATGTATTTTGAGAGAGTCTTGCTCTGTTGCCCAAGTTGGAGTGCAGTGGCACAATCTCAGCTCACTGCAACCTCCACCTTTGGGTTCAAGTGAATCTCCTGCCTCAGCCTCCCAAGTAGCTGGGATGACAGGTGCCCACCACCACACTCAGCTAATTTTTGTATTTTTAGTACAGATGGGGTTTCACCATGTTGGCTGGTTTTAAACTCCCAACTTCAGGTGATCCGCCCCCCTTGGCCTCCCAAAGGGTTGGGATTACAGCAGTGAGCCACCACGCCCAGCCTAATCTTTTAAACACATAACTCACATTAGGTCACCATTCCTCTGAAATCCTTCTGGAGCTACTCATTGCACTTGGAATAACACCCAAACCTGACCTCGGTCCAGGAGGTTCAGAGTGATCTGCCCTTTTCCTACCTTCTGTGCTTAATTTCTCATCGTTCTCTTCCTCACTTGCTAACTTCTGACTCCTTTACATTGACCCATTTGTATTGTTCCTTCAATTTACCCAGCTGGTTCTACTCTCAGGTTCTTGCCTTTGCTGTCCCCTTTTATTTGGATGCTTTGCCCCAGCCTTGACTGGTTCCTTCTCATCTGGGGCAATCTCAGTTCACAAGTCCTCCACGTCCCTCTTTGTCACATCAGCCAGCTGAATTTCTTTGTAGCACTTTGCACTGTTGACAAGTATTCTGTTAATTTTTCCACCTGCTTACTTCCTGTGTCCCCAGCTACAGACTCGGCACCTTGAGTGCAGGAGCCTTGCCTGTCTTCAGCCTAGGACACTGTATACTCGCCACCTAGGACAGTGCCTGGCATATATGGGCTTACAATAAAGATTTGTCAAATAAGTAACTGAATTTCTCTCCTCCCCTAGTCTCTACCTGTATTAGTCCATTTTTGTGCTGCTCTAAAGGAATACCTGAGACTGGGTAATTTATTTATTTTTATTTTATTTTTGGGACAGAGTCTTACTCTGTCACCAGGCTGGAGTGCAGTGGCATGATCTTGGCTCATTGCAACCCCCCCCCACCAAGTTCAAGCAATTCCCCTGCTTCAGCCTCCCAAGTAGCTGGGACTACAAGTGTACCACCACGCTCGGATAATTTTTGTATTTTTAGTAGAGATAGGGTTTCATCATGCTGGCCAGGATAGTCTCGATCTCCTGACCTCAAACGATCCACCTGCCTCTGCCTCCCAAAGTGCTGGGATTACAGGTGTGAGCCACTGCACCTGGCCGAGCCTGGGTAATTTATAAATAAAAGAGGTTTAACTGGCTCTGCAGGCTGTCCAGGAAGCATGGTACCAGCATCTACCTGGCTTCTGATGAGGCCTCAGGGAGATTCCAATCATGGTGGAAGGTAAAAGGGAGTGTACCACGTGACAGGAGATGGAGCAAGAGTGCGGAAAGGTACCACGCTCCTTTAAACAACGAGATCTCCCATGAACTCACCGAGCAAGAATTCACTCATCACCAAGGGGATGCTGCCAAGCCATTCATGAGGGATCCACTCCCATGATCCAGTCACCTCCCACCAGGCCCCACCTCCAACACTGGGAGTTCTTTTAAATCTGAGATTTGAAGAAGACCAGCATCCAAACAATGTCCCCTTCTTTAACCGCTTTCCTCTCCTGGGTTTGGACAGAGGACCCTGGCAATGCTGCCCTTTATCTGGACTGTGTTCTGGGGGGCCTACCTCCCCCCATCCCCAGGAAGAACCCTGGCCCTGTGAGCGTCTGTGACATTGACTCTTCTCTCCCGGCTCTGGAGGACTAAACACTTAGCCTGCCCTATTGGGGTGATCACAGCAGAAATGGCATCAACAACCTTCTCTGCTTTCACATGGGCTGGCTGGACCTGAAACCTCTCTCTCTCTTGAAGAATTTTATTGAGGGCTACAAAAAGGAGCCAACACAGTCCAACATACTTCCATTTTTCTGCCAAATTCCCTAAGGCTTTAGCCCTTGAGGCTCAAAATCTGAGTCTCAGTATACAACGAGCATAGTTTAGCCAAGTGCCTCCTATTACCTAACAAGGATATTCAATTCCCCAGCAAGGATTGGGGGACCCTCCCAGGCCCGCATCTCCCCTCAACTCAGCTCATTTCACATTTTAGGTTGTCATTTATAATGTATCATTTTGTAGTACCAATTTCTAAATACATCAATATTGTTTTAGTTGCTAATGACTAGAAACATGACCTTAATGAGCTTAAGCCAAAAAAAAAAAAAAAAGAAGTCATTGGCTCATATAATTAGAATACTGAGGGTATGACAGTGTCAGGCAGGGCTGGATCCAGGGACTCAAGTGATGTTTCTGAGACTTTTTGGCCATCCTTCTTCATTCCTCTCTCTACAATTTTCAGCTCTGCTTCCTTCTGTGTGTTAGCTTACATCTCAGAAAACCTTTACCTCACAGGGTGAGAAAGAAACTGCCACGTCTCTGCAAAACTCTACATTGCTTATGATCCGATACGCTGTTTCCCCCCAGTCCATACATCTGAGCTCATGGAGGCAATCTGAGGCTGTGTTTGGATCAGCTGCCCACTCCTTGGGCCAAGAACTATGAGAGGTGAGACCCATGGCAAAACGGTAGACGCAGCAGGGAGCCTGCCATTGATATAGCCCACTGAACCACGTGGGATGGGAGCCTGAGGAAGAGATAGCAAGTGATGTCCCCTGCACCTGTGCCCCAAAAGTTATCCTTGATTCAAATGGAAAACAAAACAGTAATGACTATAAAAACCATCAAAACCCGTAAGCACTGTAGTTGTTTCCATGCATGTCAGGATACCACTACTGTCTCCATGCTAAGGCACAGATAGACTGTGAGTCCTGTGCGAAGCCCAGGGCTAAAGCTGTAATTCCTCAGCTTTCTCCTGCACCCAAAAGCTGTCCAAAAGTAGGTGGGTGAGAACCATGATAACTCAATTCCTTCTGAGTCTCAGTGACTTTTTGTAGAATTAGCTGGGATACACCTCCCACAGATTTTCACTTGCTAGGCAAACGCTTGAAAGCTGTTGTTCTAATGAATGAACACAGTGATTCCCACAGCATGTTCCAGAAGATATAGTTGTCATGGGAAGGAAAAATAATTACATGGTCAAATAAATTCAGGCAAAAACTAGATGATATGGTTTGACTCTGTGTCCCCACCCAGATCTCAACTCGAATTGTAATCCCCACATGTCGAGGAAGGGACCTGGTGGGAGATGAGAGGTGGTTTCCCCCATGCTATTCTCCTGATAGTGAGTTCTCATAAGATCTGATGGTTTGAAAGTGGCAGTTTTGGCCGGGCGCGGTGGCTTACGCCTGTAATCCCAGCACTTTGGAAGGCTGAGGTGGGTGGATCACAAGGTTAGGAGGTCGAGACCATCCTGGCTAACATGGTGAAACCCCGCCTCTACTAAAAATACAAAAAATTAGCCAGACACGGTGGCACTTGCCTGTAGTCCCAGAAACTGGGGAGGCAGAGGGAGGAGAATCTCTTGAATCCTGGAGACAGAGGTTGCAGTCAGCTGAGATTGCATCACTGCACTCCAGCCAAGGCGACAGAGCAACACTCTGTCTCAAAAAAAAAAAAAAAAAAAAAAAAAAGTGGCAGTTTCCCTTGCATGCTGTCTCTCTCCTGCCACCTTGTGAAGAAGGTACTTGCTTCTCCTTTGCCTTCCACCATGATTGTAAGTTTCCTGAGGCCTCCCCAGCCATGTAGAACTATGAGTCAATTAAACCTCTTTCCTTTATAAATCACCCAGTCTCAGGTGGTATCTTTATAGCAATGTGAGAACAGACTGATACACTAGATGAAACAATATCAATCCAGCTTATTTCATGCAGGATTTCGCAGAGCCTTTAGGTGCTAATGAATATTATGACTTTCCAAAAGGAAGAAATAGTTTGCAGCATTTCCCAAAACGCTTCACCCAAGAAGTTCTTTTTTTTTTTTTGAGATAAAGTCTCACTCTGTCACCCAGCTGGAGTTCAATGGCATAATCTCTGTTCACTGCAGCCTCCATGTCCTGGATTCAAGAGATTCTCCTGCCTCAGCCTCCAGAGTAGCTGGGATTACAGGCGCCTGCCACTGTGCCTGGTTATTATTATTATTATTTGTATTTTTAGTAGAGATGGGGTTTCACCATATTAGTCAGGATGGTCTTGAACTCGTGACCTCAGGTGATCTGCCCACTTCTGCCCGCCAAAGTGTTGAGATTACAGGTGTGAGCCACTACGTCCGTCCAAGAAGTTCTTTTTTGGCATATTAGCTGGTGGCTCTCATGACCCATGGGAAACACTTGGGGAGTGGAAAGATGACAGAACTTGGAGGCAGAACAGCCGGGCTTGGAGCCCCGCTCTGCCATTCGGCAGCTGCATGATCTTTATATTTTGAGCCTCCATTTGCTCACTTGTAACATGGGATCATGATCATTATTGTCTTACCTGTTTTTGTTTTTCTTTTGACTTGTTTTGAGGTTATGTATATGAAGTCATCCATTGAGAATGGGGCACAATGAGTTATCCTTCTCTGAACTAAATTCTGCTCTTGCAGCAGAATCAGCAAAGGATATGAACAGTGTCCTTGGTGGTGATAGCCTAAGAGTATCACCCACACACTGAATCCCCCAGCTACAGAAATCTGGGAACCTTGGCAACTCAATGGCTTGCTTGCACCAGACACCCTGAAATCGCCCTCCAGCAAGCAGAAGCCTCCAGCCTACTTCCCTGGGAGCTTTAGGAATGGGAAATGTCAATATTGAATGGCTCCGACCGATAGGTTGAGGCACATGCACTGAAGGAGGGGAGATGTCGGTTCAGCCGAAACAGAAACTTTTGGGAACCTCTGTCCAGTGGTTACTGCTGTCTAATTACCCCAGGAACTGTCTGACTCCTCATTTTAGAACGCCTTAAGTTTACATTACTGAAACTTTAAATGTAACAAGCTTTATAAGTCCTACCCTATGAGTGTAAGGCGTGCAAAAAAAAATTTTGTTATTTTTTTTTAGAGATAGAATTTCCTTTTGTCACCAAGGCTGAAGTGGAGTGGAGCGATTCTCATGTCTCAGCTTCCGAGTAGCTGGGATTACAGGCACCTGCCACTACACCCGGCTAATTTTCGTATTTTTAGTAGAGACGAGGTTTCACCATGTTGGCCAGGCTGGTCTTGAACTCTTGGCCTCAAGTGATCTGCCTGCCTTGGCCTCCCAAAGTGCTGGGATTACAGGTGTGAGCCGCCGTGCTCAGCCAAAAAAATTCTGTTAAGGATGCTGTATTTGATGACACTTGAGTTTTGCGTTCCATTAGTCATGGATACAGGGCTGACTAGAGGATTAGTGAGACTGGAGGGGCCTGTACCCAGAATCCATCCCTTTGGGATTCATCTCTCCCCGACTCCATGGCTTTGAAGAGGAGCTGGGAGGAGGCGGCTCAGGAGCTGTCAGACCTCTCTTCTCTGCTGAAACCAGGGGAGCCAAGCAGGAGTAAGAGATAGTTGCACATGGCCCTGATCCCCAAGACGCCTTTTAAAGCTGTGAGTTTCACCCACAAGACCACACATTCTCTTTTTCTTAGAAACTGAGTTCTGCTTCTGCCTTTTGCAGCCAAAAGAACACTGATTAATCTGAGGTGTGTTTGAGCCATTTGTTAATAAACAGTTATCCAGCCGGGTGCAGTGGCTCATGCCTGTGATCCCAGTACTTTGGGGGACCAAGGTGGGAGGATCGCTTGAAGCCAGGCATTCAAGACCAGCCTGGGCAGTAAAGTGAGACCCAGATCTACATAAAATTAAAAAGTTAGCCGGGCACAGTGGTGTGCACCTGTAGTCCCAGCTATTACTCTTGGGAGGCTGAGATGGGAGAATATCTTGAGCACAGGAGTTCAAGGCATAACAGTGAGCTATGATTGTACCATTGCACTCCAGGCTGGACAACAGAGTGAAACCCTATTTTCTTTTAAGCAGTTATTCAACAAATGCTTATTGAGCACCTACTATCTGCCAGGTCCTAGTATGAGGTCTGGAAATGCAACAGGGAACAAAGCAGGCATGTTTCCGATCTTCCTAGGCCTGTCTAAAGTATAGACTCAAAGGGTGAACTAACTTAAAAACATTACCTTTAGGCCAGGCGCAGTGGCTCTTACCTGGAATCCCAGCACTTTGGGAGGCGAAGGCAGGCAGATCGCTTGAGATCAGGAGTTTGAGACCAGCCTGACCAACATATAATGAAACCCTGTCTCTACTAAAAAAATACAAAAATTAGCTGGGCATGGTGGTACACGCCTGTAGTTCCAGCTACTTGGGAAACTGAGGAAGGAGAATCACTTGAACATGGGAGGCAGAGGGTGCAGTGAGCTGAGGTCGTGCCACTCTACTCCAGCCTGGGTGAGAGAGCCAGACTCCATCTCAAAAAAAAAAAAAAATCACCTTTAATTCCTGGTTATGAAACAAATACAGGCCAGGTGTAGGCAGTGGCTCACACCTATAATCCCAGCACCTTTGAGAGGCTGAGGCAGGAAGATTGCTTGAGGGGAGGAATTTGAGACCAGCCTGGGCAACATAGCAAGACCCTGTCCTTAAAACAAAAAACATAGGCTGGGTGTGGTAGCTCATATCTGTAATTCCAGCACTTTGGGAGGCTGAGGCAGGCAGATTTTATCACTTGAGGTCAGGAGCTCAAGACCAGCCTGGCCAACATGGTGAAATCCCATTTTTATAAAAAAATACAAAAATTAGCTGAGTGTGGTGGCGGGTACCTATAATCCCAGCTACTCGGGAGGTGGAGACTCAAGAATTGCTTGAACCTGGGAGGTGGGGGTTGCAGTGAGCCAAGATAGTGCCACTGCTCTCCGGTCTGGGTGACAGAGTGAGACCCTGACTCAAAAAATAAATAAAAAATAAATAACAAAACCAAAAAAAAAAAAAAAAA
>NW_022436983.1:15439820-15450167 GCF_009761245.1 Sapajus apella | reverse complement strand
ATAAAGTCCTTTGGAAAATAAAAAACTGTAAAAAGAAGGCATGTACCAAAAAAGTAGATGATTTAAAAATTCACTCATAATCTCATCACCCAGGGGCAATTATTATTAACATTTTTACATATTTAATTTTTTCAAAACAAATATGCATTTTAAAATGAAAGAATGTGAAATGCATAGTTTTTATCTTGCATTTCTATAAAAGGCATCACGAATATTTTCCCATGTCATTAAATAGTCTTCAAAAGCTTTATTCTGAAAAACCATGACTCAAAACAACTGTGTTTTGTTTTTAGCACATGGATAAACAGCGTTTTAAAAAATGTATCTCCTATTGTGGGGTTGCCGGGTTATTTCCAATATCACAATGTGATAACTAACACTGAAATCAACATCCTTGTACAAAAAACAAACTTCGTCCATATCAAGAGACTTCTTTAGATTACTCTCCAGAGGTGGTGTTGTGGTTGCCCATAGGAAATGAATATCTTAATGTTTTTGAGTGCATATCAGCAGTCCGCCCTGCAGAGAAGCTATATCAGTTTGGACTCCAGCCAGGACAGGAGCAGGTCTGTTCACAACACCTTCCTCTTTTGGAATTTAGCTGGGCTGGGATTGGGTGAGACCCACGAGACATTTGCCTAGGGTGCAAAATTTAAGAGGGTGCCAAAAAGCTCGGTAATTAAGATAAATACTATTTTAATGCAATACTTTATTTAAAAATCAAAGTTAATTTTTAAAATTTTTTTTTTTTGAAATGGACTTTTGCTCTTGTTACCCGGGCTGGAGTGCAATGGCACGATCTCGGCTCACCTCAACCTCTGCCTCCTGGGTTCAAGCTATTCTCCTGCCTCAGCCTCCGGAGTAGCTGGGACTACAGGTGCGCACCACCATGCCCAGCTAATTTTTGTATTTTTAGTAGAGACGGAGTTTCACCATGTTGACCAGGATGGTCTCGATCTCTTGACCTCGTGATCCACCCGCCTCGGCCTCCCAAAGTGCTGGGATTATAGGCGTGAGCCACTGCACCCAGCCAATTTTTAAATTTTTATTTAAAAATCTATGATGAATAAAATATCAAAGTTTTCTTTTATCATTATTATTATTATTGTTTTGCCCCTTCTGTGGGGTTATGAAGTAGATTTTAATAGTTAGGTTTATTTGTTTCTCTTTGTATTCAGTTTTAGTATTTTTCACCATCCTGTTAATTTCATTATTTCTTTTTTTTTTTAGAAGAAGAAAGAGAGAAAGAAAGAAAGAGAATATCAAAGTTTTAAATAAAACTAAGATTTGCTAGTGCCCACCGCGCTCCTATGTTGAAGCCTGAGGAAAAACGTGTGCCCACACACATGATGTTATGTGTTTTTCAAAAATACGCTTCCCAGAATGTTAAAGTAGCTGAAAAAACATTAAAACATTAAAAAGTGGGTTATTAAAACCCACGATAATATTTTAGGTTCAGACATCTAGAGAGTATATTCATATCTTTTTCTAAAGTTTTACATTCATCAAATATACTTTCAAAGTTTTCTTTCATTTGTTGTAACTTCCAACTCTCAACTGAAAAAAAGAAAAAAAGAAGTGTGGCCAGGTGTGGTGGCTCACACCTGCCATCCCAGCACTTTGGGAGACCGAGGCAGGAGGATCGCTTGAGCCCAGGAGTTCCAGATCAGCCTAAGGCAACATGGTGAAACTCTGTCTCTACAAAAAACCTAAAAAAATTTAGCCAGGTGTGGTAGCATGTACCTGTCGTCCCAGCTACTCAGGAGGATCACTTGAGCCTGGGAGGTCTCGGCTGTCGTGAGCCAAGAACATGCCACTGTACTCCAGCCTGAGTGACAAACAAACAAGAAGAAGCAAAGAGGTAGACTGACGTAACATTTTGATTGCTATCGATGGGTTTGTTTTCAGTAAGGACAGGCAGGCAAAACTATAATACATTTTGATTTTGCTATAAATAAAATATTTAAACTCAAAGTAATGTTGTGAGTTTTGGTACTCTTGCGTTTTATTTTTCAATATTCCTTTCCTTAATGTTCTAGAAAAAAATTAAGTCTTGAAAAACCATCTAAAATCCGTATATAGAGGCACACATTTTTCCTTTTGCTTGGGTTCCAATATGCCTTGGCAGGGGTTCCAATATGGGTTCCAATATGGCTTGAAAGAAAACAGCATTTGGACCTGGCACCTGTCCTTTACCAGTTCTTCAGCCTTGAGCAAGCCTTCAACCTTTCCAGGCTCAGTTTTTCCTCTTGTAAGACAGTGATTTTAAAAACCTCCCTGGCAGGGTTGGTGTAATGATTCCGCGAGATGATGCAGGTGAGGTGCTTAGTGCTCAGTGACGGATGACGGTGATGCTGTGGTCATTTATACATCCAGTTACTTCAAGCCATTCATTCTGCTAACAACCATGGGGCAGCCCCTATGTGCCAGGCACTGCGATTGACTCTAACAATTGTGCCAACACATCTTAAATCTAACCTCGAGGTGCTTATCACCCCGGGGGCAGCCGGCATGAATGGGTAAATTACAATACAATGCAATAACTCCTTGACAGAAGTTGCATCCTGCAGGATGAGTAGGGGTTTGCGAGGTAGAAAAGGGCAGGAAGAGCCTGGCAAAGACTGTCAAGTCCAGGTGGCTCCAAGGAGGGCGAGAGGTGCAGACCCAGCAGACTCCGCTTCACCCTCGGAGAGATTCCTTCACCATCCCAGTGGCCGAGGCACAAGCTCGCCTCTCCCTGTCTGCCTGTGGTCAACGGCATCAGGTGCTGAGTGGCTAAAGGGTTTAATCAGGACACAGAACAAGCGAAGGCCGAACTTTGTGTTTGTCCTTTGGGAAAGCCGCAGGAGCCGTGGCATTTATATTTGTTTTCCCTTTTTAAAACCCCATCTTTCAGCATTCGCCCTTCCTTCCACTGTCCTGCATATGGACTGTCCCTGACATTTGGCTGTGAGTGAGTTCAGAAACAGCCACCTGTAAATCACATCTTGTCAACTTGGAGCCAGTGAGAATCAAATGAATGTGAATCTCTCTGCTCCCCACCTCCCCGCCCCCAAACACCCTGTAAACTCCGTGAGAGCCCGGGGGTCCTGTCCGGCTTCTCCCATGTTGGAGCCAGTATGTGGCCTGAAGTACATGCTGGACGAACCTGTTTTGAATCGACACGATCCAGGTGATGGGAGGACCCGCGGAGGGATGTTTTAACCGCAGGCTGGTTAAGTACGGAAGACGTCTCCCTTTTTCTCTGCCTCCTCCCAGTTTCCCTGGCTCTGTCCCTTGGGGCCTCCGGGCCTCTCCATCTGAAAGTTACTGAGCTATAAACAGACACCTAAATGAAGGAGCTTAGCTTTTAAAGAATCCTTTGAAGAAGGATTGCAACGTGACTAATCACCCCCTAATTTATTGGTCTGTAAATTTGCATTTTCCTACAACACATTTTTCTTCGCAGAGAGGCCTCTCATCCACAGACAAAGGCAATTTTATGCACATTGTGGCTGAGCTGCCCATTTAGAAGCTACAGATGCTTGTCTTTTCCAGCAGTGGAGTCATTATATTGTTTTAATGTCAACCATGTTTTAACGTCAAAAAAAAACGAGATTACAGGCAAGCAGGAATCAGGAGGGAGGGTGCGGGCGGGGCGGCGGGGGGGGGGCAAGGAAGGAGGAGAAGCAGGAGAGGGGGCGGGGCTAGGAGAGGGCTGGCTGGGGTAAGGAGTGTGGACAAGGGAGGGGTGGGCAGGGGCAGGCCGCCTGGGCCCATTGTTGTCCCCTCTCTCGGCCCCTGTGGCAGCCCCTGCTCAGCTCCATCCTTCTGTACCTGGAACTGCCCTGCTACACCTCTCCCCTCCCCCTTCTTGCCTCTCCTCCCCCATCCCTTGGCCGGGGGACAGGGTCGCGCAGGATTTATGAGGCTGGCCCCTGCGGAGAGGATCCGGGGATAAATCTCAGCTTATTTAGGAGCGTGATCTACATTTATTGCACTTAATGTGATCTTTAACGTGTCCAAAAGGGGCCCATAAATCCCAGCCTGGCCGGCGCTGCCAGCAGGGCCCCTGGGCCGGCCCCTCCCCTTGCTGGGGTGAGGAGTGTGAGTTCCTGGGTCTGTTGAACCCCCTTTCCCTGGGGCTCCCGCCCCGGCTTAGCCACTCAGAACTGGTGCCTTCCCTGGGCAGGCTGAAGCCACATGCAGAATGCCTGCCGGGCCCTGCTGAGACCTGGGTTACCCCTCAGGGACAGAAACAACGCGTGCCTCTTTGGCTGAGTAACTTTTGAGATCCTTTCCCGAGCTGGATCTGAAAGGGCCAAGATTTGTAACGAACATGCTGCAGGCCCAGATGACAGAAGGCAGCCGAGCAGACAGAAGGGAGGCCACGGGCACAGCACCCCGGTGCGGAGGCAGAGGCGGCTGAGGGAGACGCTACCAACACTGCTTCCTATGGTTTTTATAAATATGAGCCGCGGATATCTAACCACAGTGGGCTCTGTAATGTAAACGGCAGTTTGCGATTTATAAGGCACGTCCACACCTGCCTTCCCACCGCCCAGAGGAAGAAACAACGGCTTCCAGAGGCCACAGCTTGCTTAAATTCACAAAGTTAATAAGTAGCAAACTGGACACGGACCTGTCTCTTCACAGGACCACGCCACCCGGATGCGTGGGCACATGTGTGTACCCCCCCAAGAGCACATACGCACGTGAATGCCACACACACAGATGTTGTGTCCTTGGGAGCACGTCACGTGTGTGTGCACGTGCACCTGCTGGAGCACTCCCAGTGGAGATTGTGCAGACATGATCAAGATCACCAAATGTAATTTTAATCCTTTTATCTCTGTTTTTCTCCCAGCAAAGAGAAGCCATGCCTAGCTGTGAAGAATCTGTATATTCACATGTGTGTCTCTTGGGTGTGTGAGTGTGTGTTTGGAGTGGGCCAGTGAGCACTCTGGGAGGCCAAGGTGGGTGGATCACGAGGTCAGGAGTTCGAGACCAGCCTGACCAATACGGTGAAACCCCAACTCTACTAAAAATACAAAAATTAGCCAGATGTGGTGGCCCGTGCTTGTAGTCCCTGCTACTTGGGAGACTGAGGCAGAAGAATTGTTTGAGCCCAGGAGGTGGAGGTTGCAGTGGGCAGAGATCACACCACGCACTCCAGCCTGGATGACAGCGTGAGACTTAATCTCTCACACACACACAAAAGGACTAGCTTTCATATCAAAGATCATTCTTTTCTTTGGATTAGAGATTATTGTCCCAACCCCTATTTTGGCGTCAGCTGGCAGCATGCCCAGCCTCAGGAATCACACTGTGAACACACCTTTCTGCACACACATGTGCATGTACCTGTGAGACACGGAGTTGAAATCCAGGATTCAGCAAGGAGCAGTAGGACTGCCACCTAGGGTGAAGGGTCATATGTTTTTCTTGGGTGAATTTCTGTCAATAGCGTCGTGTCTGTAATAAAGGTTTGCCATTGAGTGTTGTGTAATAAAAACCAAAGAAAGATGAATAACTGGCATTCTGCTGGATTTAACAGAAAGGTTACCCTTCTGTGTATTATTTTCTAATTATAGCACTAAACCATATTCATTGCAGAAAATTTGGAAAAATCAGGAAAGCATACTTAAGAAAAAAGTTCACAAAATCATATTTAATTCTTCTGTACAGAGATAACTAATTTTCAACTTTTCCAGGGTATATTCTGTCAGACAATTTTCTGTGTGTATATGTTTCTTAAAACCTAGGATAGCCAGGCACAGTGGCTCATACCTGTAATTCCAGCACTTTGGGTGGTCGAGGCAGGAGGATTGCTTGAGCCCAGGAGTTTGAGACCAGCCTAAGCAACATGGCAAAACCCCGTCTCTCCACAAAATACAAACATTAACTAGGCATGATGGTGCATGCCTGTAATCCCAGCTACTCAAGAGGCTGAGGTGGGAGGCTTACTTGAGCCTGGGAGGTTGAGCCAACATTCACACCACTGAACTCCAGCCTGGGTGACACAGTGACACCTTGTCTCAAAAAACATGGAACAAAACAGAAAAATCCCTAGGCTCATCCAATGAATCTATTTTAAAAGCTGTTTTTCCTTAATGTATCTGGAACCTTCCTGCCTGACATTCCACATGGTGCTTCCCATTGTCGTGAAAGGGTGCCTTGCACTCTGGGAATGGATGAGCCGTGATATTCAGGTTGATTTTGCTACTTTTCATTTTTCCAAACAACCGTTGAGGCTAAACCTCAGCGGATCCCTGCACTGAGATTTTCCTTTGATTAAATTCCTAGAAGTAGAATGGCTGCCTCAAAGTTTGCACACATTTGAGAGGTTTCTACTTTTTTTTTTTTTTTTTTGAGACAGAGTCTCGCTCTGTCACCCAGGCTGGAGTACAGTGGTGTGATCTTGGCTCACTGCAACCCCTGCCTCCCAGGTTGAAGCAATTCTCGTGCTTCAGCCTCCCAAGTAGCTGGGATTACAGGTGCGCACCACCACTCCCTACTAATTTTTGTAGTTTTAGTAGAGGTGGGGTTTCACTATGTTGGCCACGCTGGTCTCGAACTCCTGACCTCAAGTGATCCGCCCACCTCGGCCTTCCAAAGTGCAGGATTACAGGCCTGAGCCACCTCGCCTGGCCAGTTTCCACTAACTCTTGCTGAATTGCTCTCTGGAAAGCAGAATCTGGGACAGGAGGGTCTGCTTGATAACAGGAAGGGTTTTGTTGATAAAGGAGGAGTTTGGGAGTCAGTCCCTTTGGGAGCAAGGGGCTGGGGCCATCCTGTCTCTTTTGCTGTGGTCTGAGGTGACAGAGGCAGGGAGGGAGATATTGAAGGTGTTCTGCCACCCTGAGACCTTTGCCGAGGACCACCCTGGCTTTATGCCACCCTGGGGCTCTGTCCCTAACACCACATCTGCAGTCCCTGTGCGCAGGGCAGGAGCTGAGTCAACACTGGTGGGAGAGTAAATATTTGTTGAATGGACCGATGTTTGTTGAATGTTCCAAAGTTTGCTGATGGAACCAATGTTTGTTAGGAGAACACTATTGTTCTTGGAAAAGCCACTGCTGATTCACAGGCTATGTCGCTTCTCTGAGGTTCCTGGTAAGCTCATGGCCCGCCTTGGCAGAGGCACACAGGGGACCCCCAGAGCCTCCTCCTGGCTGCACCCGGCGGCTTCAGGAGGGTGGGCTGGGCTTCTGTCATCTCTGAGATTCCAGGATGCAGCCCATTCCCCTCTTCCCGCTGTGTTCGAGAAATGTCGGTTAAAAGAATGAATGCCTTGGTTTGAGATCACTGCTTGAGCCACCGCTACCGCTCAGCGAGGCAGAGGGTAGGTTGTTTAATCTCTCCAAGCCTCCACTCTCAAATATGAAATGAACAGACTCACCTCTCTGTGGCTGTCCGTCTTTTTTCTTTAAAGTAGAATTTTTTTCCTCAAACAAATTCCACTCCAAAGTGCTGCTTCCCCTCCCTCCATGGAACCTCTAGGGTTCTGTGGCGCCTAGCTTGAGGACCCCAGGAATTGTTTGTGTCTGAAGTGCACACTAACCCAAGGGCATCATGGCCAGACTCAGCACCAAGTATTTCCCCCAAATATAGATGATCTATCCAAGAAATTATGAAGAAAGGGATAATTTAAAGGGACAGGTCCTGTGAGTCACGCCTATAATCCCAGCACTTTGGGAGGCAGAGGTGGGTGGATCACAAGGTCAGGAGTTCGAGACCAGTTTGGCCAATATGGTGAAACCCTGTTTCTACTAAAAATACAAAAAATTAGCCAGGAGTGGTGGTGCATGCCTGTAATCCCAGCTTCTCGGGGAGCTGAGGTGGGAGAATCACTGGAACTTGGGAGGCAGAGGTTGCAATGAGCCAAGGTTGCGCTATTGCAGGACGTTTAAATCATGGAGGAGAACTGTGAAACTGTGAATTAGAAACGTTTTATTGATATTAAATATCCTGAATTGTGAAGTTATATATTCTAGGTTATGTATTCTTAGAAAATATACACTGAAGTAGGAAGGCGAGGAGTAGCATCACAGGGTCTGCTTTCCAATGGATGAGAAAAAGGGAATATATATATGCAGAATGAGAAAGCAAATACAGCAAAAATGTCCAAAATGCTGAATATGGACAAAACATACCCAGGAATTCTTTGTACTATTCTTTTGCAACTCTTCTGAAGGCTCAAATGATCTCAAAATAAGAAGCTTTAAAAATAATTCATCTTTTTTGAACTACTTGGCAAAAAACCTTAAAACTTCAAATATTTCTTGTTTAAAATAATAGCAGTGAAAGAAGAAACTCTAAGGCCAGGAAGCGTCTGTCTGAGTATCTACAGGCCTGCTCAGGTTAGTCCTTTCCGAAGGGAGTAGACGGCAGGGAACCCTTCTTCTTCCTTCTTCTGTTTTTTTTTTTTTTTTTTTTTCTTGAGATAGGGTCTTGCTCTGTCTCCCAGGCTGGAGTGCAGTGGCATGATCATGGCTCACTGTAGACAGACTTGACTTTCCCAGGCTCAAGTGACCCAGAACCCTCCTCTTCAGTGAACTTACTGGCCAGAATTTTGGCTGCACTAAAGCTGGGACTTGGATCCCTCTTTCAGAAGCTGAAGTGGCCCAGGTTTTCAATGTGCTACCACGTCCCACTGGGAGAATTTTGCTGATGAATATGACCTATACACCTGCTTGATTTTCTAGCTTTGTTTCCTGGGACAAAGGAGGAGGAGGAGGGAAAGGAAGGAGGAGGACGGGGAGAAAGAAGAGGAAGAGGAGGGTGGTGAAGGTCTAGAAGGGATAGGAAGGAGATGCTTAGGGAGGAGAGAGGAAGGAGGAAGGGTCGTGGATAAGGAGGATGGGGTTCAGGGCAGCTGCAGCTGAAGCTGGGTAGCCACTGGGTGAGGCCGTTGTTGAGAACATTCAAGAGATGCCTTTGAGGCTCCCTCCAGCCTTGAAAGAGCAAAACTCAAGAACCGAAAGAGGCAAGCATGTTTCTGCTATGTGCACATGTATGTAGGTGTGCACACACACTCACACACACATACCACAAACACACACTCACACACACACCACACACACTCACACACACACCACACACACACCACACACACACACCACAGACTATTCACACACACACACCACACACACACACACCACACACACACCACACACACACACCACAGACTATTCACACACACACACACCACACACACACACCACACACACCACACACACACCACACACACACACCCCACACACCACACACTATTCACACACACACACATCACACACACTACTCACACGCACACCACACACACACATCACACACACTACTCACACACACAACACACACCACACACACACCACATATACTCTCTCACACACACACTCACACACACCCACAGCCCCCGTCCCTCCTGTTCCCATAGTAAGAATATGGCTCTTGACATGTATTACAAGTGAACAAATATGTGGGTGGGCGTACGTCAGGACTGAGCAGCCCACCTGGCTGAGGGACTCGTGAGAGGCACTCACCTGCGATCCTGAAATCCAAGAAGCTCCGAAGGCCGTGTTTTCTATTAACTCATGAGTCTGGTAAAACACAACTTGAAATGTCACAAGGCTATTTATGACCTTTATTTTCCCCACTTACTATGAATATTCACACATTTCACTGCAGAAATAGTCATGTTTGCTTACTGAATGCACCAAATTCCCCTTCTAAAATTGGACACATTCTGAAGTCTGAAATATATCTCACCCCAAGAGTTTTCGATAAGGGACTGTGAGCTTGTACTTGGGTAAAATTGTAGCTTCCAGAAGACGGGGTGGGGAGAGCAATTTACAAGGTGCCTGTGTGTGTGTGTGTGTGTGTGTGTGTGTGTGTGTGTAAAGGCTTGACTTGGGTGCCAGTGTCTAATAATGCTGATCTCTCAACCAAGCATCAAGATGTTGGCTTTGGGTCTTGCAGAGGAATGGGATTCATTCATCCATTCATTTTGGAGACACCAATATGGTCAGTTGAAAAGAGAAAGCTCACCTTAAATATACAGCAAATTATAGGTAAGAACAGAGAAAGTGGGGAGCAGGCAGAGGGCTGGGGTCAACCACAAATCCCCACTCACCAGGACACAGTGAGGCCAAGTTCTGTCCCCGGTCCTCTGTTTGCCCCCTCCTGGCTCTATGCCTCTGACTTGCCTTTTCTACTTCTTTGTTCCCAGCTAGACTATGCTCCACCACACTCACCTGGCACATTTCAAGGCTCACAGTGGATGTAGTGAGGGTGGATGAAGCTGGTGTAAGAGGGGTATGTGGAGCTGGTGCACCAGGGGTGGGTGGGGCTCGTGCACCAGGGGTGGGT
>NW_022436983.1:15392530-15439810 GCF_009761245.1 Sapajus apella | reverse complement strand
GCACCAGGGGTGGGTGGGGCTCGTGCACCAGGGGTGGGTGGAACTGGCGCACCAGGGGTGGGTGGGGCTGGTGCACCAGGGGTGGGTGGGGCTGGCGCACCAGGGGTAGACACAGGGGTAGATGGAGTTGATGCACCAACTGGTGCACAGAGCTGTGGTTAAGGAAGATATTAGCATTTGGGAAAGTGACATGAAGGGTATGTGGGAACTCTCTGTAGTATCTTTGCAATTTTTCTAGAAATCTAAAATTATTCCAAAATTAAAAGGTTATTTTTAAAAAATCTTCTCTTGATTCCACACCTCTCCCATTTTCTTCTTGTTTTGCTTCTTATTTATCAAATTTTCCCCCAAGGAACTGTCTGCACTCATTGTCTCTGGTTCCCTCCTCAGTCTTCTGCCAGCCCACACTCCTCATGTTTCCCCAGAACTGCTCCTGTCAAGGCCTCCCGCGGCCTCCATGCTGCTGAATCCGACGGCCCATTCTCGGCGCTGCACTTTCTTGGCCTCTCAGCAGGATTGTTATCAACCCCCTCAAAGGTTTCCTCAGCTTGGCTTGGAGATGCTGCCGTCTCTTGGCTCTCCTGGTATCTCACGGAGTCTCCTTTTTCATCTTCCTGCATTTTCTTTCTCTCTCCAACCTCCGCCTGAGGCATAGGGCCCCCGTCTTTGGACGATCTGCACTGGCTCCCCAGCTGACCTTATCCAGCTCCATGACTTTGTATACCAACTACAACCTGGCTGCTTCCAAGTCCAAGTCCGCAGCCCCTGGTTCACCCGGCAGCCACTGACTACTCAGCGCCTCCACTTAGATGCACAAGAGGGTTTTCACACCGAGCGCGTCCAAAACCTTGCGCTCAAATCCTCACCAACTTTCCCATGACAGTAAACGGCGACTCTCTCTTTCCAGTTGCTCTGGCCAGAAACCTTGAATTCATCTTTAACCTCTATTTCTCACACCTCCAGTCGATCAGCAAATCTAACACATCCAAGACCTGACCACATCTCCCTGCTCCACTGCAGCTGCCCCACCCAAGTGCAGTCGCCTCTCGCCTGAATGAGTTCCCTTACCTCCTCCCGGGGATCCCTGCTCTGCCCTCCCCTCGTCCCCACCCTACTCAGTCTGTTCTCAAAACAGCAGCCAGAGGCCCCTTTGCAGAAACGTCAGCTAAAGTCATCCTCACCCCTTGTGACTTCCCCTGGCATTCACATGGAGAGTCGAAGTCCTTACAGTGGCCATCAAGGTTCCCTGGGACCTGGCCTTACCCCCCACCCCACTTCTCCCCCACCACTCTGCTGCAGCCACAGACGTGCCAAGCACATTCCCATCTCAGGGCCTTTGCACATGCTGTTCCCCTACACCATCACTTTCCTCGAGTTTCTGTTCACAGATCCCCTCCCAGTGAGGGCTTTGCTGACCACCTTTCATAACAGAGTAAAGCCCTCATTCTTCCCCCCTCAGGCTTCTGCAGCGCTCATTCTGCGATGCGCTGTCTGCCTGCTCTGTAAGCTGACTGTCTGTCTCTCTGACCAGATGTGGAGTCTAGAAGACAGAAATTTGATTTTGTTTCCCTCTAGATCCTGACAGGCTATAACAGGGCTTGGTGTCGGAGAGATTTTTTGTTAAGTCAACTTTCATGACTTGAGCTGGGAAAAGAATCCCTTGCTGGGCTGAACGATGCCTGAAACATTCTCTGCCCTTTCTGGAAGGCCCTTCCTGTGGCAGCCAGGGCTGTGGCCACCTGGCCAGCCGGGCTTTGAGCGTCATTGTCTCCATGTCACCCCCTGGGTGCCTGTGACCAAGCGTGGGTGCCCACTGGGGGACATGAGAGTGTGTGGAGCATGCTGGAGGCTGCAAGGCCCAGGTGTCCCCAGGGCTGCTGGCTAAGCGACTTGTCTTCCCTCAAAGGTTCACCGTGACCTCCCAGGGTGAAAGTGGGGCTGGGGGGGGACCCCTGGAATGGGAGTCCAGGAGGCTCCCGCCTTCTCCCTCCTCCTCTCTCTCTCGCCCATGCAGCCCTCCTCTGGCTGGCTGCAAACTCTGGCTGGGTCAGGTGTTGAGGGAGGGGGGTCTGAGCACCGGGAGGGGCCCAGCCCAGGCCAGGGGGAGCTGCAGGACCTGTCAGCTGAAGCAAGGCCACTGCCCCCGTCCCCTCCTCTGGCTGATGGGCTAGAGGAGGGGAGGGGCAGCCGAGGCTACCTGTCAGGTGTGTGTCCCTCTCTCTGTCCGCTCCCTCTTGCTCCACGTCGTCTCTCACTCTGCTTTCCCCGGCTGCCTCCTTACCTTTCTTCTGGTCTGTTTCTACTTTTCTCTGTGTCTCTGAGTCTGTCTCCCTTTCTCTGTGTCCTTGTCTCTGTGTCCCCTCTGTGGGACTCTTTCTCTCTTGTACCTCCGTTTTCTGCCTTTTTTCTCTTCTCCCTCTGCTGCTGTGTCTCTCACTCCCTCTCCCCTCCTCTCCTCCTTCAGCCTTGCTCGCTGCTCGTCTCTGCCTGCCCGGCCTGCCTTCGCTGCCTCCCTCTCTCCCCGCCGGCCTCCCCATCATCTCTTCCTCGCCGGCCTCGTCTGTCTCCCGTCACCCTGTCTGTCTCTCCCTCCGCTTTCCGGGAAGGCAGCGTGATTTACGAGCTGCGGACAGGGCCAGCTGCGGGTGCGGGAGGCCCTGATTACAGTTTCCCGGAGGAAGCTGCCTGCTCGGGGATGGCAGGGTGACAGCGTTTACACAGAGCAGCCCGGGCTTGGAGCGGGGCTGTCAGCCCCAGACGGATGGAGTGCCGGAGAAGGCCCATTACTTCATTCACACCTCTGCGGGCAAACAATAAAACACTTACACACGGCCTTGACACAGGGCGGGTGGACCTCCCCCCAGAACATTCCCAGCCTGGCCCAGGGGCTGAGCCTCTCTGATGGGAAAGAGTGTGGGCAGGGGGGCAGGGGTGGTCCCGGGGGAGGCCTACCAGGCTCAAGCCCCAGAGAAAGCCCCAGAGCTGGCTGTGAGCCCAGGCTTTGGTGCTGCCAGCCACTTCTCGAAGGGCCTCAGTTTCCTCATCTGTGAAATGGGGTGTTAGGCTCACACTGGAGAAACAAGTGAAAAAAGTGCTGAACAAAGCGCAGTGTTATTATCAACATGAATTAACAGTCACATTCAGATCACTGGCTGGGCGCGGTGGCTCGCCTATAATCCCAGCACTTTGGGAGGCTGAGCCTGGTGGATCACGAGGTCAGGAGTTCGAGACCAGCCTGACTAACATGGTGAAACCTTGTCTCTACTAGATCACCATCCTGGGTGGAAAGAGAAGCACGCAGGATTTGAAACCTGGCCCTGTGAAAGAAGGTATCCAAGAGCTTGGGCTGCCACCCAAGGCTGCCACTGAACAGGCAGAAAACTGTGAGGTTGGCAAAGTCACCCCCTTTCTAGCCTGTTTTCTGGGGACCCCTTCACCCAGGCACACGATTCTGGGATCTTTATTCACAGGGGGTGAAAGTGACTATGAACAGCTAGCCAGGTGAGATGGCTCACACCTGTAATCCCAGCCTTTTGAGAGGCCGTGTCGGGCTGATCACCTGAGGTCAGGAGTTCGAGACCAGCCTGGCCAACATGGCGAAACCCCATCTCTACTAAAAATACAAAAAATTAGCCAGGTGTGGTGGCACATTTCTGTCATCCCAGCTACTGAGGGGACTGAGGCAGGAGAATCACTAGAACCAAGGAAGGGGGCAGTGAGCCAAGACTGCGCCACTGCACTCCAGCCTGGGCAACGAGAGCTGTCTCAGAAAACAAAAACAGCTATCACGTGCAGCATCACCTCCTGCCCCAGCTATGATAACACCTGTGGGAAGGTGCCTTTTACCCAGGAACCCAGCTTTTAATTCAGGGAATGCTGCCCCAGTGGCAGAATTTCAGGTACCATCAGGATACAGAGAAAGGACTGAGACTGGGCTGAGGCTGGATTCACTGACTTGTAACTGACCCCACATTTCTAGAAAACGGAACTAGAGTGGAAACATCAGTCGTGGCACACTCACGGCCCGAGGGCCATGAACCACAAGTGCTACCCCCATTTGCTACGCCCCTTCCATGTACCAGGCACAGGCCACACCCTTTCCACTCCTTGCCTCATTGGGACCCTGCAAAGTGTGTGTTGTGTCCACATTGCACAGCTGAGGAAACCAAGGCTCAGAGAGATTAAGCAGCTGGCTCAGGCAGCTTGTACACAATGCAACTCAGGCCGGAATCCGGCTCTGAAGCTGCGTTCCTCCCCCAGACATGGGAGAGCCAGGGCTGGGCTCTGAAGCCACAGTGCCTGCGTCCCAGTGCTGGTTTCTTGACTTTCCAGCTGTGTGACTTTGGGCAAGTAGCTCAACCTCTCCTGGGCTCTATCTCCCCATCCGGACTCTGGGCAGAATGATGCTGAGGATCTTCAAGGATGGTTGTGAGGATGAACTGAGGTGATGCATGGAAAGTGCTGGGAATAGCACCTGGTACACAGAGCATGCATCTAGTCAATTCCAGGCCACGAGTAGGGCCCAGAGCCTCTATCCACATCCACAGGTCACAGGCCAGCCCTGCTTCCTGCCCCTCCCTGCCCACCCTGCCCATCCCTTGCCCCTCAGCTCCACTGTTTGTCACGGGTGTCTGTTTATCACGGATCCTCTCAGGGGCAAGGCTGGAGGCTGAGGCTACACGTGACAGCTGTTAACACAAGGGGCTGATCACAGATTACTTAACTTAGAATAAAATCCACCCATACCCCAACTAAAGCCTGCACAACCCTCCTGGGGAGGGAGACTGAGGGGAGCAAAAGCCAGCCGGCCAGTGTGTTCCTCTGTTTTTCTTTACGCTGAACCAACTAACTGCTGTCATCATGCACCCGGCTTGTGGTCAAGAGGTGAGAGGCCTGGGTTTGAATTAGGCCCCACTGGTTACTGGGTTTGTATATTACCCAATTCCCCTCTTTTCTTGGAGCCTCAGTTTCCCCATCTGCAAAAGAGAACTGATGCTGTCTACAGCGAAGGTGTGTGGAAGGATTAAAGGAGTGTGGTCATTAA
This sequence comes from Sapajus apella, assembly GCF_009761245.1. NCBI lineage: Eukaryota > Metazoa > Chordata > Mammalia > Primates > Cebidae > Sapajus > Sapajus apella. The sequence goes on along the minus strand of NW_022436983.1, from coordinate 15,434,766 downwards.
TCTAATGAGTATCTATTGGGCACCCACCATGCTCCAGGCTTTGTTCCAGACACTGGGGACCTGTGACAAACCAGACAATGTTTGTTCCCGAAGAGCTCACACTGTGGTGGGGGGTTTCAGGTTGTGGGAAGGGCTAAGGAGAAGACCAAACAACGAGGTGGGATGTCGGAGGCTGGGGAGGACATCTGTGGCCAGGGTGAGTGGGTAGGGGGAGCCGGCTCTCTGCCAAGCCACTTCACTTTTCCTACCTAGACTGTGAAGGTCCCATTCCCCCAGGGTGAGCAGGCCGCCTCCCTCAATGCTGCTTTCTGGGGCTCTCCTGTCTCCACGCTCACAGGGGTTCTCACCAGACCCCTGGGCAAAGAGGCCACGGGGAAAGCAGCCTCCGTCAGTGTCTTCTGAGGATTAAAGTGCCCCTTTCCCAGTGTAGCTTGGCCCGGCTCCAGTGTCCCATTGCTCCCGCCCTAGCCCTGCCCTGCTGCTGGCTACCGACAGGAGGCTGCTGGAGAAGGCGTCCTCCAATCCAGCCGGGGTCATGGGGCAGAGTTCACACAGAGAGTACCACAGATAGGGTGGCCGTGAGCCCAAGGGCAGTGGATATTGCAGCGAACGTGGGGAGGCCTCAGCGCTGAGGGTGATGGGGCAGGGCAGCCTGATGTCCCAGGTGAGGGTGACAGGCACAGCCAGTGCCACTGCTGGTGAGGATGTCTCGCCTTCAGCATGAGGACCCCAGCTGTGGGGTAGCTGGCCACTGGCATGTCCCATGTCCTGTGGAGCCTTTCTGGAGCCACTGGGGTGAGTTTATAGGACATGGTCCCCACCCTTTGGGATCCCCCATTTGAATGGAGCCTAGGCCCAGAAATGACCCTCCGACTTAAACTGCACAAACCAGACCTCTCTGCACTCCAGGGTTGGGGCTGGAGCTGGACTTGCGGCGAGGACTAGGGCCAGAGCAGCTTTGCTGTTCTATCCTGATCTGAGGGCTTACAGAGTATAAGTTGGGAGCTGCTGAGCAGAAGCAAAAAGGGGGAGATTTTTACCTCTGTTAGGCTCAGTCAGAGGAGGTTTCCTGGAGGAGGAGGTAATCTTAGGATGCTAAATGATGGTTATGCTAATAACATTTACTGAGAACACTGCAAAGCCCTGTGCACACTGCATCTCATTCATTTCACAGAAGCTCACCAGGGAAGGGTGAGTCCTTCAGAGTCCTCGATTAGAGATGGGGACCCTGAAGCTCAGTGAGGAGCAGGGACTGTTCCCAGCATTCGCAGTGGGATGGGAGGGAGCTGGGTTCCAGACTCAGGCGTGCCAGTCCCAAGGATCCGTGGACATAACCACCAGACTGCAGATGTCCTGAGTTTCGGCAGCAGCGTGAGGGACAGAGGGCGTGGGGTCCAGAGGCTGTCCCAGGGTGAGTGTACCAGGAAAAAAAAAAAGAAAAAAACAAAGGCTGTCCTAGCTGGAAGAGACCTCCTATTTACCCACATCACAGATGAGAAAGTGGAAGGGGAAGTATCCCCCCACTCACCTCTGTCCCCTGTGAGCTCTGAGGCGGCTTGGGTCCTGAGAGTCACATGAGTGGGGAGGGTGGTGGCCTGAAGCATCATCTCCTGAACACCTGCTACGTTCTGAGAATTCGCCATGCGTGGTCTTATCACACACACAGCTGCAGAGGTGGCAGCGACCCATCCATTCACCAAGGATTCTGCTAATTAATTTTTGTTTTTTTAAATAAAGATGGTGTCACCCAGGCTGGAGTGTAGTGGCATGATCTCAGCTCACTGCAGCCTCGGACTCTTTGGCTCAAGTGATCCTCCCACCTCAATCTCCAGGGTAGCTGGCACTGCAGGTACACATAACCACCCAGCTAATTTTTTTTTTTCCTCGTAGAGACGAGGCCTCACTACACTGTCCAGTCTGGTCTCAAACTCCTGGCCTCAAGTGATCCTCCTACCTTGGTTTCCCAAAGCACTAGGATGACAAGCGTGAGCCACCATGCCCGGCCACTTTAATAAATCTTTTTTGAACATCACATATGCTTTCACGCTTGTACTGAACCCAGGGCCAGGGATGGGGGATGACAAATGTCAGGAAATAGAAGCCATGACTCTCGCCTTCAAGGGGCCTGTGACCCTCGGACAGCGGAAGCATGGGCTGGAAGCGTTACACCAGAAGGTGAGTTTTGTTCTTTTATGTGTCCTATAAGTACAATCTGCAAATGCTACAGGAACCTGGGAGGGGTTGAGGACCAATGACCAGGGCGCTTTCCAGAAAGAGGGTGCTCAAAAAGCCCTGTGGAAGTTACCAGCCCCTTCCCACACATGGACACCTGGTCACTACTGACTGCGGGTCACGTGTGGAGCACCCAGGCACATGGTCATGTACCCGGCATGTGCCCGGAATGCTTTGTCCCTGGTCCACCTGACAACACCTACCTCTCCTTCAAGGACACCCTTGATGGTCCCCTGTCTACGGCTTTCCCATCCCTCTCCACTTCTTTCGGCAGAATTAGCAGCTCCGGCCTCCACTGTGGTCTGATCACTCCAGCTAATGTGGACTCCCCCACCTCACTGACCACATAGAAATGTGATCACCTGTTTCTGTCTTCCTTCATAGCCACCCTGTAGATGAGGAGTCAGGAAGTCATGGCCGTCAGGTGCTTCCTTTGCACGGGGCCTGGCACCCATGCAGGTGGCATGCAGCCGATGGCTGTCTGCTTGTTCAGTGCATGGGAGGAAGTGCACACCTGGGGCAAGGCTGGCCAGGAAGGAGCAGGTGCTCAGGGGCCACATCTAGGAGGCTTGGAACGCTCTGGAGATCTGCAGACGTGGAATGCCCAGTGGAGGAGCTGAGAGTAGGAGGCAGGAGGCAGGCCGTGTCATCCTTCACTGAGATGAATGGTTCCAGCAACAGCTCAGACAGGTAAATAGTGGGGCTGGGGCCAGACAGGGCCCCACTCCACCCCCGCTGGCTCTGCACTGGTGACAACTCCTGTCAAGGCTTGATGGGAGGCTGCTGGCTGCTTCTGCCCCTCTTGCCCTGCTAGGGGGTGGAGTTTTACTCAAAGTTGGGGAACCAGCAGCTACTCTGTTGACTCCAGCTGCACGAGAGTGCCCAGGGGGAGAGAAAAGCGGGGGATCTCCTTTCCTCCACTTCCACGGAAATTCAGGGGGGACATTGGTCCTGCCAGATGCTCTGCGTTGGTCAATGCCCCCTACCTCCAGGAAGTCCTCCCTGACCAGTCCTGTTTATCTGTCCTTCTATTCACCACCATTTCACACCCCTGCAGAAACTGATCTTCCAAATGAAGGTTCCGGCATCCACTATCTGTCTCATTCACTCGACACTTGCACTAGTGTTTGTACAACTGAAGTCTAGTCTGCCCTCGCCGGCTGTGTGGTCTGGTCTGCTCTAACCTTCGGTTGCTTTATCTACTTCATGGGAATATGAGGTAGACATTCTTTAAGGCGAATTTTGTTCCTATATCTGCCACTTCCTGTTTTGAACCTCGGCTTTGCATCTGGCAGACGGAGATCACAGTGCTGGTGTCTGGATGAAATGAGGCCCTCGTGGGAGGGGCTTGGCCCGGGGCAAAGATGGCAGGTACTTCCTGAGCGTTAGTGATGGCCTCTTGTGGTGGGGTAAGCACAGGGCTCACAGGCTGCCCCTGGCCCAGAACTCAGGTGTGAAGGTTCCTGCTCCAGTCTCTCTGAGTTGGGATAAGGGATCCTGGAGAGAAAAATGGGGTGTCTGCTATATTCCCTAAAACTCTGTTAACCCAATGCTCTGTTCACCTTTCGATGCCCCACTTCAGTGTTTTTGCATCCACCAAGTATCTGATTTTGTTTGCTCCACTTTTTCTTTGTTGTTTAGCTAATCAGCTTAAAGACATTCATACTTGGTTTGGGGGTGATTAAATAAGGATCTCTTAACTACATGGTGTTTTGGTAGGAGATGTGTGTCCTTTAAAATTAATTAATTTACTTTGGAACAGGTCAGTACAATGTTTCTAATTGTTTTAGAGTTTAAGATCAAGTCACCAAAAGTAATTTTAGTTAATTAACCTTAAAGTGTATTATTATTTGAGGGAAATTTTCAGTTTTGTTTTTAGTTTCAAGGCAACTAAAGAGATGTAAAACCACCCCCAAAGTGGGAGCCACTGTAACAGGCAAAAGGCTCAAATGTTCAGGCATTTGTGCTGAGGACAGAGGCTATCTCCTTCCCCCAAGGGGTTGATGTGGGGTCTTGAGGGGAGCTCTCAGGACACCCCAAGGAGAACTGAAAGTTGGGAGCAAAGAGAAGGGGTACTGTGGTCTCCCAGTTGCTCCCTCAACCTTTGCAGGGCAGGGCAAATTAGAGTTGGGGTGAACACTATAGGTGCAAGTCACTTAGGTGGGAACAGAGAAGACCAAAATCTGAGCAGAGCTGTAGCAGCATCCTTGTCTCTTATTCCTTCATCCATTCCTCCATCCATTCATCTATCTAGTCAAATTTGCTCACCCACTACCTTTCATCCCTCTAATCTAACCATCCACCCACCCATCCACCCACCCACCCATCCATCCATCCATCCACCCATCCATCCACCCATCCACCCACCCATCCATCCATCCACCCATCCATCCACCCATCCACCCACCCATCCATCCACCCATCCACCCATCAACCCACCCATCCATCCACCCATCCACCCACCCATCCATCCATCCATCCACCCACTCACCCATCCATCCACCCATCCATCCATCCACCCACCCATCCATCCATACACCCACTCATCCATCCATCCACCCATCCACCCATCCATCCATCCATCCAGTCAAGTTTGTTTACCCACCACCCTTCATCCCTCCAGTCTATACATCCAGTCACCCACCCACCCATCCATGCATCCACACACCCATCCATCCATCCATCCATCCATTCATCCATCTATCCTTCCATCCATCCGGCCAGCCAGCGAATTTTGTTCACCCACTACCCTTCATCCCTCCAGTCTACCCTTCCACTTAACTACCCACCCATCTATTCATCCATCTATCCACTCAATCTCCCACCCACCCACTCAATCACCTACCCATTTAGCCATCCATCCACTCAGTCGCCCATTTTTCCATCAGTCTATCCATTCATCCATCCACCCATCCATCTACTCAATCACCAATCCATCCATCTACTCAATCACCAATCTATCCATCCACTCAATCATCCATCCATCCACTCAATCATCCATCCACCCATCCATCCACCCATCCATCCATCCATCCATCCAATCACTCATCCATCCATCCAGTGAATACATTTTTTAAAGATTAAAATAAGGGCCGGGCGCGGTGGCTCAAGCCTGTAATCCCAGCACTTTGGGAGGCCGAGGCGGGTGGATCACGAGGTCAAGAGATCGAGACCATCCTGGTCAACACGGTGAAACCCCGTCTCTACTAAAAATACAAAAAATTAGCTGGGCATGGTGGTGCGTGCCTGTAATCGCAGCTACTCAGGAGGCTGGGGCAGGAGAATTGCCTGAACCCAGGAGGCGGAGATTGTGGTGAGCCGAGATCGCGCCATTGCACTCCAGCCTGGGTAAAAAGAGCGAAACTCTGTCACAAAAAAAAAAAAAAAAAAAAAAAAAAAAAAAGATTAAAATAGAAGTAACAGTAAGATCCCTGGGGTAGGTAAAAACAGAGAGTTTGAGGATTTGAAAGAGGAATCATGTGACTGAAAGTGTTCAGTAAAAAGCAAAGGGAGGGAGAGCTGTTTGAGAACCTGGGCAGGGGCCAGGCAGTGCTGGGTCTTATGGGGCCTGAAGTCTGGGTTTGGGGCCTGAGGCCAAGCTGGTAGCAAGGTGGAGGAGACAAGGAAGGCAGAAGCCACTGGAATCCCAGAACCTGAGGTCTCTGCAGTAGCCTTGGTGCCACCACCAATGACCCAGCAGCTGTGGCAGAGGCAGGAGCTGGGACTGGGAGAAGAAGGGTGGGTTTGGAATCTGTAGACCTGGGTATGGGTTGGGCTCTGCTTCTAATTGTCTGTGTGACCTTCCCAGGCCTCTGTCTCCTTATTGGCAACATGGACACAATCCTTCTGCCTCCTGGTTTGCTGCGAGAAGCAAATGAAATGACGGCTGAGAGATGCACAGGTGAGATTATGAGAAGCCAGAGAAATACAGGTACGCTGGAAGCAGCTGGTGCAGGGAGGGGCGGAGAGTGTGGGTAACTTGCTCAAGTGGTGCAGCAGGCAGAGTGGGATGTGCCAGACTCTTGGCCTGCCCGGGGGCTCTAGCTGTGGGGTTGGAGCAAAAGATGGGGGCAGAGATGGGCAGGCAATTGCATTTAACAGGAAAACCCTATTCCACTGGCTCAGGGAAATGAATGGGGAGTTTCATAACAGAATACTTCAAGAAAGTTTTCCATCTGCCCCTCTGCCCCTGCAGGTGGGAGCCACCACCTTTAACTTCGCTATTTGGATCCAGCTAGGAACCTCATCGCAAAATGAGGACGGTTGGGTGGCTACGGGTAAAGTAGAAAACATCCTTCTCTCCCCTCAGCCTTGATTTGTTCCAGAAAAGTATTTAAGGCTGATGTCAAGTACCTGGCACACAGCAAGGGTTCATTCATCCAACATTCTCCAGAGGCCCTGAGTGGTCAGCCCTGCGCCCTCCCACCCGCCTTGGCCTGGCAGAGGCCCCGTTGCTCCTTTCCCCTGGGACTCAGTGGGCTTTGAGGAAAGTAGGAGCAGTGACTTGGGTGGAGGAGGCTGGGGTGCCATGCCCTGGCAGCTGCCCCAGGATAGCCTCTCAGAGGTCTGAGCTGGGCCATGAGGCACTGAAGCGTGTGCTGGATTCAGGAGCACCCTGGAATCCGAGATGACTGTTTCTTTCCATCTATTCATGGCCTTTGCAAGCATTTGCTGAGCACAGGTTCTGGCTTCCCTAAGTGTGGGGGCCTGGCTGGGGGCCCCCGGGCCTCTGATTGGCCTGAACATCTGGCTCACTGAGCCCAGTGCTGGGGAGAGAGGAGAGGGTGAGGGTAGGAGGCGTTGTCCCAGACAGACAGACAGACAGACAGAACTAAGATAGCCCCCAAGCTTAGTCACCATTTCAACTTTTCACATCTGAACCTAAGACAGCACATGTCAAACTCAGGCCCTGCCCAGACTCCCACACCCCCCTCCCCTCTCTGGGCCTCTCTCCATCCCCCACCCCTGCCTTTAGTTTATGGATGACTCCCAACCTTACCCTGACACTGTGGGATCCTCACTTCCTGTGTTTATCTTGGAAAGGGACGGGGCTCTCTCCTCTCACCCACCCAGTCGGCTGACAGAGCCACCCCACACAGGTTACAGTGTGTGCTCATGTGCACGTCGTGTGTGCGTGTGTGTGTGTGTGTGTGTGCACGCGCGCACGGGCACGAGCATGAACCAGGGCGCCTATGTGGGGCCAGGAAGCCTTGCTCTTTGTCATTCCAGGGTCTGTGGTGTGTGCGGGCTCTCCCTCGTGTGGGTGCCTGAGTGTGTGTGGGGGGTAGCACACAGGCATTGGGGTCCTACCAGGTGCACCCTCAGCACCGCCCCTCTCTGTCCTCACTGCATCCCCGTTAGTGATGCCCCCATTTTGCTGGGGAGAGAGATGAGGCTCAGAATGGTGAGGTCACTGAAGCAGAGACAGAGAGCTGCCGAGTGGGTGGAGGAGAGTCTAGAACACAAGACATTCCTTTTTTTTTTTTTTTTTTTTTGAGACAGGGCTTCACTCCGACACCCAGGCTGGAATGCAGTGGCATGATCTCAGCTCACTGCAACATCTGCCTCCCGTGTTTAAGTGATCCTTCCACCTCATCCTCCCAAGTAGCTAGGACTAGAGGCGCGAGCCACCACGCCTGGCTAATGTTTGTATTTTTTGTAGAGATGCAGTTTCGCCACGTTGCCCAGGCTGGTCTCAAACTCCCTGACTGAAGCAATCCGCCTGTCTTGGCCTCCCAAAGTGCTGGGTTTATAGGCATAAGCCACTGCGCCCAGACTCCTCCACTTTTTGGTCTTAATTGTTGTGTTATTTTTCCCAATTAGGGAAATTAAAAGTGCAAAGAAGAAAATGAAAATCACCCCTAACCCCACTAGAGATAGCAGTTGTTCACATGTGCACCTACGCACCCAGACTTTCCTCATGCATGCAAACACACACACATAACTCATTTACTCAAAAAAATGGAATTGTATATGGAACTCTTCTTCCCTCCCTCCTTTCTCTCTTCCTTCTTTCCTTTCTTCTTTCCTTCCTTCCCTCCCTCCCTCCCTCCTTTCTTTTTTACTTTTTATTGTAGAAAAACTCAGCATACACAAAAGTTTAAAGAATAGCATAAAGAACCCTCAACACACATTTTTAAAACCTTTTCTCTCCTCTCATTCATGTAAACAAATGAAGACTTGTGCCGTGACTTCTGCCCACATATGAAGTCCTGACCGTCAGCCATGTAGCTGGTGGGAGTTCTGAGGCAGTGCTTTGTGATCTGTCTGCACAGCTGCTCCTTCCCTTTCCATCCCAGCTGCCCCCGACTCTGCCAGCTGGTTATAAACACTCATTTCTGGTCTCTGCAGCCCAGGCAGGGGCTGGCACAGGGTTTGGGGTGGTCAGTCTGGGTGCACTCCTGTCGGAAGCCGCTGACCTTGCCCATGATTACTTCCTCAGGAGGCATCCCTCGAAGGAGAACGATCTAGACCAAGGGGCACAGAGGCTACAGAAGCCCCTGCTCCTGTTGCCATGTGGCCCTTCCCAGAGCAGAATTTATAGTTCACTGTCCCATCCACCTGCCCACCTTCCGCCTGCAACACAGGAGAGGGTCCAAGTCCCCCCCCGCCGAAAACACTGGTGGTCCCTCTGCAGACCAAGAGAGGGCCAGAGGGGTCTGTAGGTGGGAGCTCTTGCAGAGAAAGCCCCTCCCAATGCCTCTCCCCTGGTGGCATCCCAGTCCCCACAGTGGCTCCCTATGGGGCTTTCTTCCCTCTGCGATGAATCCCTATCTTCCCCACCTGTAAGGAAATCTGCTCAGGGAGTGAACAGATGAATCCACACTTAAGAATCACTGCCTGATGTCTATGTCCTCCCCGGCAGTGCTCACATGTGACATACGGGAGAGTCCCAAAGGTGAGCAAGGCTCCTGGGTGCTCAGGCAGTCCGGGGACCATGGTGCACAAGCAGACTGTGTCCAGGCTGCAGCTGAGATACACTCAGCCTCAGCGTCCTCATCCGCACAATGGAAATAACCCTTGCCCTGCCCTACTAGGTGGCTGCTGTGAGGATTAAACAAAGTCTTAGGTGGAAAATGCTTTGTTCCTGGGAAGAGCTAAACATCATTTGCTGTTATCATCAGAAGGGCTAATGCCTGGGCCCAGGGCAGTGAGTTGGTGGCAGAGCTGGCCCCATTCCCCCAGAGGATGAAAGGAACACATTCTCATGGAGCCTTCAGATAATCATTAAATCATTCAATAAGCTATAAGTGATAATAATTATAATGTAATCAACAATCTAATTGATATCATGAAAATGTTAATTCATTAAGTCATCTATAACCCTACAACACATGATTATAAAGTGTGCCAAGTAGATTAGGGAGACAGGGCTGGACTGGGTTACCAGTCAGAGGCTCGTGGAGGAGGTGTCATTCAGTCTGAAACCTGAAGGCTGAGGAGGCCTTTCGAGGGCTGCGGAGGAGAGCGTTCCAGCGGTGTGGGTGGTGTACCCAGAGGCCCTGGGTGGAGGGAGATGAGCTTGCTGAGTTTCAAGGAGCAGAAGGAAGCCTGAGTGGCTGGAGCAGAGTGAGAAGGGAAGGCAGAGTCTCCAGGGCAGTGCTGGAGGGGTCCCGGGACCATTCGGCATCACCCTTCCTGACGTTAGGCCCTGCCAAGGCCCCCTTCCTGGCATGCCAGCCCATCGCCCCCAGAAACAGTATTCTCTGTTTCCTCTTGCCTCCTGCAGTACTTCATCCAAGGCCTTGCACCAGGGCCTCGTGGAAGCCCCAGACCCTTGGGTGGGCAGGAGCCTTGTGGACTTCTCCAGACGTCCAGCCCTGACTTTGCCTTGACCACAGTGTGCAGTGGGCCAGGCCAGGGCCGGGGGAGGCCAGCTTCCTTCTTGCTTTCATCTGCAGGCAAGATCTCCCTGATCATATCTTTTGTTTTTAAGCCATGTGTTGGGCTGTGGACAGTGAATGAGAGTTCAGGAACACACACCTATAAATCTGCATGGAATGAAAGAAAGGTGCAAGCATCAAGGCGTATGACGCCCTAAGGGCTCCCCTTTCCCACTTCCATCTGAAGACTCCTTGAGGTCTGGTGTCAGGGGACAAGCTAAGAAAACTAAGGAACGGGGGTGGATGGCAGACAGATGAGGCCTGGAAGGGAGCCCAGAAATATCAAACCCAGCACAAGATGGGTGGGGACTTGCTTGGCACATTCGGCCAGAGCCAGATCAGAACCAGGGTCTCTGACTCCGTTCCGTGAAGGACCTGAGCACGGACTGGATGCTGGACCCTGGAAGGAATGAACGATCGCTGTGAGAAATGCCCTGGGTGAGCAGAGCCAGGAACTCTGGGCCAGTTGGGTGACCTTGGGCAAGTCTAGACCTCTTTGAGCTTTTCATCTTTCTCCTCTACAAAATGTTTCTGCCAGTGATGTTGGGAGGTTCTGAAATCCCATGAAACCACCTATGCTAAGGGGCACTTTGAGCTGCTGTGTCTGTGCAAGTCTCTGAATCCTGTGTTTAAATTATTTGTTATTGTTCGGACTCCATGTTCGGGTCCCCTTCCGCGAACGCTCCCTTCGTGGAAGCCGTCTTTCTCTCTCCTGGACTTCTCCTCTGGGGTCCCCTTCCACACTCTCTCGTGGAAGCCTGTCTTCTCCTCCTAAACTCCATCTCTCTCTGTTCCCTTCCACTCAGTGTGGAAGCTGCTTTCCTCTCCTGGATTCCATCTTTCTGGCTTCTCTCACTCAGTGTGAGAGTTAGCTGTTTCTTTCTCTCTCCTTCTCCGTTCTCTCTCTCTAAATAAATCACTTTCTGCAAACAAACAAACAAAAATTGTTTGTTATTGTTTAACCAGTCAGGCATGGGGCTTCATCCTTGCAGGTACATCCCATTTCTGTCCAGCTTGAGTTAAAGGTGGAGGACTGGGAAACAGACTAACTCATGTGACCCATGAGCAAACAGTTCAGCATTAATCCTGCATCTGCTATCTCCTCCTATGCCACCAGTGATGGGCAGCTCACTACCACACGAGGCTGCCGTTTTCCATGGCAAAATAGCGCTGATGGGCTGTAAAGCGCCTCCTACACCAAGTTACAGTTGGCTCTCGCTCCTGCGCCATGGAGCTACAAGGATCCTAGTTACTCACCCACTTTCATGGTGATTCTTCTAGAATCATCTGGCCTTGAGTATGCTGCGCTGCCTGCTCCCAGGACCCAGGCTGACTCAAGTTTCTTTCTGAAGCCTTTCTCCTCTCTTGAGTTTTCTACAATGATCATGTGCTACTTTTTCTATTTTGCAACTAGATTATATTATTTGTGATAACCAATCAATACCGAATGTAAGAAGAGGAAGTGAAAGTCTCCTCCTATTTTTCTCTCTCCAAACCTGGCTTCATGCAAGACCCAGGGCCACCTTCCTGCCGGCTTTTCTCTCTTTGGTCATGTACTGTACGGAACCGCCGAATAGCACCGAGCACGCAGCAGGCAGCACAGGGGAGGCTTGAGAGCACTGGCGCCGGAGCCTGCCTGTGTCCTGGACTTGAATCCTACCCCTTATCCTCAGCCTGCTAACATGAGGTCTGTAACATGGGGTCATTAGGGTTCAGGCTCATTAGGAGGATCGCACGAGTCCATGTACACAGGCTCAGACCCAGGCTGGGTGCACGTGAGCCATCACAGGTGTTTTGGTTTGTTTGTTTGATTAAAAACAAATGGGACCACAGGTGCGTTTCACTCTGTAACTTGTTCATCATGGATGTTCATCATGGATGGCTCTCCGGGTGAGCTCTGGTAGGCCTATCTCATTTTGTGAACGCCTGCAGAGCTGCTGTGTGACCACACTCATGCTATATCCACGTTTAAGATCAGGAAAAGTCACTTTTAAGAAAGGCTCCAAGGTGAGGTCCTCAGGCAGCCTTCTGCCGCTGCTGGTATCACTTCGCTCCAAGGAAATCCTTTTCCTTCTCCCCTTGGTGGCCCACGGCAGCCCTGAGCAGGCCAGGCCAGCTCCAAGAAGTGGGAACCAGGCTCTGACCCAGAAGACAGCTGCGGGGAGAGGGTGGGTATAGATAAGAAGTGACCAGGCTCCTCCCTGTGTGGCCAGAACCCCTCAGAGAGGATCATGTGGGCAGGGCTAGTCAGAGAAGGCTTCCTGGAGGAGGCAGGGTCTGAGTGGGGCCTTGAAGGGTAGGAGACAGCCAAACAGACAGAATTGGGTTGGGGGAGAGACACTTGTGGCAAAGCCAAGCTGTTTGGGCTGGGAAGGAGTTGGGGTGTCTAGAGCTAAAGGGCCACATAAGGGAAGAGGGGGAGGACCTTGAGCACCAGGATGCATGTGGGTTTGCCCTGCCTGCAGTGGGGAGCCACAGAAAGTTCTAGATGATAACAAATGATAATGTTCTGTGTGACTCTGAGAAGGCTCTAAACCTCTCCAGGTCTCAGCTGCCTGTGGATGCTGGAATAGACCCGAGGGAAGCAGAGAGGACTACTCAGGGGCAGGAACCGGAGATCAGGCTCTGCTTCCTTTAATGAAGGGGACCCAGAAGTGTGGGAGCAGTCCCAGAAGTGTGGGGGCAGTCCCAGAGGTCAGTCTCTGCCTTCAGATCCCCACTCCACAGCATTCAACGTTTCCTTTCCTTTTAACCTGCCGGCTTTCCAGAGAAATCTGATTTTGTGAACATGTTTTCTTAGCCAGGGGAAGTGAGCACCATGCAAACAGTGAAGATGGCTGTGTGTGATAAGGGGCTCAGCTGCTCCAGCGCGGCCGGAGGGAAGAGGGGCTGGTTGCTGCTGGCTGCCTTTGGTGCAGAGAAGACACATGGGCTCAGAATGTCTGAGCTGAAGGGACTTGGGAAGTATCTAACTCACAGATGGGGAAGCAGGGGCCCAGCCAGGGAAAGGCTTTCCCAGCCAGCACGGAGGGCCTGACTCTGCTGGGGCTTATGTCCCACACTCCAGCTAGAGGGTCTGTGGTGGGACTCTCATTCTCTCTGTAGCAGGCTGGGCTGGTTGAACCCATGCTAGGATTCGGAGTCTGGCCGGTGGTGGCCCTGCTGGCTCCTCTCTGGTGGATCTCACTTGAGGTTGAGAACAGGGAAGATGAGGGTGACGGGGGAGAGGGTATGTCCTCCACCCCACCTTGGTTTTGAGTTGTGATGAGAAAGGAACGGGGGAAGATGTGCCTGAGCCGTTGTCATGGAGACTATGCAAGACCCAGGGCCCTGGAAGGGCTGCCTTAGGGCCCAGGTGACAGTCAGCAAGCTGGAGTCGCGCTAAGCCCACTCCTTGACCACCTCCATGACAACATGGCAAACGTGGCAGCTGGAAGCTCCGGGTGACCAGGGTGGAGGGTGGCCACACGTGGTGCAGCATTTTTGTGGGAGCGTCTGTGGCCAATGCAGTCGCAAGGCATCTCACCAAGACCTGAAGAAAACTCCTGGCGGTGGGTTGGGTACCACCGTGGAGGATACTGGGAGTAACTGGCCTTCCAGCTGGGGCTGGGGAGGGGTGTTTGGAGTGGATGACATCTAAGAAGCTTCTTCATCTGGATATTAACATAAGTGTGACGTGGGTACCTACAGGCTGGTAAGGCTGGCGCACAGCGGAATTCCAGTGAGTGGCCATCCTCTACGCTCTGCAGCAGGCCCAGAGACTCCAGGTCTGCTTTCAGGAAGAGCACACCTCCTTTGCCCTCTGGAACTGTGTTGGGAGTTTTCACAACCTGAGGGGGTTGGTGTTTTGTTCCATTTTCGAGATAAGGAAACCGAATCTCCTAGGCTGCTGTGCAAGTGACCACACGTGTGACTCTCCCTTCCTGTCAACAAGGTTGAGCTTTCTCCGGAAGCTGTTAGTGGTGGAATTTCTGATGTTGCAACAGACTAACAGCAAAGGACATTTCTGGGCCATTTGTCCTCCTAGGGGCACCCACAGCTACAGCTGAGCACCAGGAAAGGGCGCCAACTTCCTTTGCTGATCCCCATTCTACCCCCTTCCGTGACTGTGGGAACCAGGGATGTGGGGTGTTTTCCTACATGATTTCATCTTCCTGAGGACCATTCTGCAGAGAACGGGCTGCCCCCAGGGAGGCCCAGTCACTTCCCATCCCTGCTATTTCTTGGGCAGTCAGATGCCAAGGTCTGTTCAGTCAACATCCCGCACACCAGACTGGCACTGCCATAACATTCTGACCCGACTTAACCTTGGACGGTGAGCCCGGCACTTTCCTCCTCCCAGCCATTATTCTTTCAAATCCCCTTTGGGCAACCTCTCTGAGCCTCAGTTTTCCCAGCTGTAAAATAGGGATTCATAGCAGCAACACCCCATAGGCCTGTTCTCTTTTTCCAAGGCCTGACATTGTCACTGAACAAACTCAGAGAGTGAGGTTCAGCCGGGTGTTGTGGCTCACCCCTATAATCCCAGCACTTTGGGAGGCTGAGGCGGGTGGATTGTTTGAGGTCAGGAGTTCGAGACCAGCCTGGCCAACATGGTAAGATCCCATCTCTACTAAAACTACAAAATATTAGCTGAATATGGTGGCAGATGGCTGTAATCCCAGCTACTCAGGAGGCTGAGGCAGGAGAATCACTTGAACCTAGGAGGCGGAGGTTGCAGTGAGCCAAGATCGTGCCATTGCACTCCAGCCTGGCGACAGAGCGAGACTCTGTCTCAAAAAAAAAAGAGAGATGGAGGTTCACTTGCTTCCCATCCTATGAGCTCTCACTGAAGTTCCCTGTGTGCTTCCCATCCAAGCCAGGGCCACCAGCAGTCCCGGAGAGACCATGCAGCACTCTGGGCGCGAATCCTGATACCTTTACTTACCTGCTTACTTACCATGATCTTAGATAAGTCCCGTAGCCTCTCAGTGCCTCAGTTTCCACAATGTGTAGAATGGGGACGATAACAGTACCCACCTCGTAGGATGAAATGAACCTCAGCCCAGGGCCTAGTGTTCAATTGCTACACAGTATACGCCAGCCATGAGTGCAGCTGGGAAGCGCAGTGAATACGGGGAATGGAAAGTGTCTCATGCCCGGGGAGGCCACATCAATCTCACTTTATTAGATCATAAGTGCTTCTAACAAGGCAAACAGCAGAAGGCAGGCAGCCCGCCAGCCAGGGCCAAGAACCCAAGTCTAGTGCTCCAAGACCCTGGACATCAAAACAACAACGCAAAAGGCTGAACATCAAAGAGTGAACAGCGAGTCCAAACATTTTCCTGTGCTCTTATCTTAATTAAAGCAAGTCATACACAGAGTTTTGGATGACACAAGTTGAAAAGCCAGGGTCTGGTTTTATTAGCTTTCGCTGACACCCACGGAGAAGTCTGTGACTTGCCCAAGGTCACCCAGCACCCTGGGGCCAGAGTTGGGGTCCAAAACCAGGCCTCAGCTGCTAGAGTCAGTGGGCCTTTCAAAACCTCCCTGCCCCCACCCTAACCTGAGCTACGGGGACCCAGAGTTGTCATTTCAGGGGAGAGGTCTCAGTTCATTCATCCAGCTATACATTGAATGAATCATGTCTATTGAAGGCCTTCTGCCTTCTAGGCACTGTTCTAGGCTCTGGAGATACAGCAATGAACAAGACGGTCTAAATGGGTGGGGAAACCAGACGTCAGTAAACAGTAGATAACCATAGTCACGCATTACATGATGATGTTTTGGTCAGCACTGGGTTGCGTATATGACAGTGGTCCCATAAGATTATAATGGTGCAGCCGCTTTGCCGACGCCACCACCAGGAGCCCCAGACTATCGACCACGGTCAACCCCACTGTGTTCTCCGACATGGTCAGCCATGGCGAGCCCTTGGCCCCCTTCTCCTTCGAGCTGTTCGCAGACAAGTTTCCAAAGACAGCCAAAAACGTTCATGCTCTGAGCACTGGAGAGACAGGATTTGGTTATAAGGGTTCCTGCTTTCACAGAATTATTCCAGGGTGTATGTGTCAGGGTGGTGACTCCACATGCCATAATGGCACTGGTGGTAAGTCCATCCATAGGGAGAAATTTGATGATGAGAACGTCATCCTAAAGCATACAGGTCCTGACATCTTGTCCATGGCAAATGCTGGACCCAACACAAAGGGTTCCCAGTTTTTCATCTGCACTGCCAGGGCTGAGTGGTTGGATGGCAGGCATATGGCCTCTGGCAAGGTGAAAGAGGCATGAATGTAGGGGAGGCCATTGGGTGCTTTGGGTCCAGGTATGGCAAGACCAGCAGGAAGGTCACCATTGCTGACTGTGGACAACTCAAGTAAGTTCGACTTGTGTTTATCTTCAGCGCTCGACCACTCCTTCTGTAGCTCAGGAGAGCACCCCTCTAGGCCATTTGTCCGCAGTATCCTAGAATCTCTGTGCTCTCGCTCAGTTCCCTTTGGATTCTGTTTTCCTTGTTCCCTTCCATGCCCAGCTGGATTGCAGAGTAAAGTTTATGATTATGAAATAAAACTAAATAACAGACAAACAAAAAAGATTATAATGGTGCTGAAAAATTCCTATTGCCTAGTGATGCCCTAGCAATACAACTCATTACCTTTTCCATATTTAGATACACAGATACTTACCATTGTGTTACAATGGCCTGCAGTATTCTGTATAATAACATGCGATACAGGTTTGTAGCCTGGGAGCAGTAGGCTAAGCCACAGATACCAGGAGGGAGGTAGGCTCTGCCATCTAGGTTTGTGTAAATGTGCTCTATGATGTTTACACAATGACAAAATGGCCTAGGGCTGCGTTTCTCAGAATGTATCCCCATCACTACACGAGGCATGGCTGTGTTTTGTTGCTATTGTAAATGCCATTTTTTATGTCCCTTTTCTCTGAATCTGGGCTTGACCGACAGACTTCAATGAAAGTGTTGCTGTAATGCTTTCCAGTCCCAAAGCTACTTTCCCTTCTCCTGGGATGCTCACGTCTGAAACCCGGCTGCCATGGTGTAAGGAAGCCCAAGTTGCCCTGTCGAGAGAACCAGGTGGGGAGAAACTAGTCAAGCCAGTCGCTACTTCGGAGAGGAATCCCCCAGCCCCCGTCAGCCAGCACTGGCAGCCACCTACAGCACCACATGGAGCAGAGCAAGATCAGCTGGCTCTGCCCACCCTGCCCAGAGTGCAAATTCATGAGCCAAACAAAGGATTGTTGTTTTGAAGCCGTTGAGTTGCAGAGTGGTTTGTTATGTAGCAATGGACAACTAGAGAGCCACCTTTTACCCTCACAGGGCCGCATAGGCCCAATTATGAGCCCCATTTTATAGACAAAGAAATTGAGGCTCAGAGGTGTAACATGGCGGGCTCAAGGTCACATGGGTAACGAGTGGCAGAGCAAGATTAAGCGACGTCAACTTCTGTATTTTTTCCACGCTACCCCCTACTGTCAGCGTGACAGCATGGCAACTGGGAGGTTTCCATTAACGCCATTCTCACTCAAAAGCAAGAAATGCAAAAGGGGGATTCTTGGGCATGGCGAGGTGACTGGGGAGACAGTGGCTGAGCAGGGGAACTTACAATGGTCTTAGGGTCCTCCCAAGTGTACCAGGTAGATGGCAGTCACTCGTTTTGTAAGGAGAGGCCACGGGGGCCTTTTGAGATGAGCAAATACAGGCTTGTTTGCCTGATGGGGGACCTCTGTTTCCCCATCTGCGACGGGGGATGGGAAAACCACCCCTGTCCTGTTCCAGCCAGTGTTGGACATGAGCGGCCCCCTTGTCAGCTGCTAGCATTCCATTTTGAAAGAAATGAATCATAGCAGAGACTCCCACAATGAGAATTTTTAATGCAAGAATGTCCGTGGAGGGCAAGAGGGAGAGGGCAAGGCCCGCTCCTGAAAGCTTTGTAAGCAAAGGCCCCCTCCCCTCCCCGCAACTGCGCTGCTTCTGAGGCCGAAGCAGCGTGAAAGATCCAACCTGGGAGGGAAGCGGGGCTCTGACTCTGGTCCCAGCTCTAATCCTGACCTACTGTGTGACCTCGGGCACGTCACCATCCCTCTTTGGTCCTTATATGTACAATCAGAGGTTGGGCCAGCTGATCTGGAAGATCCTGACAGTGTCCAACAGGCAGGAATGGACCAACTCAAAGAAACTGAGAAGCTTCTCTACCCCCGGCCCTGAGATCGTGCAGAATTTAGCCGTCAGTGAGGAACCAATCAATCCCTTGGGCTGTTCTAGAGGTGGTGATGTAGGGGAGCTCCACCAGGCAAATTCTTCTCCTCCCCCTCCTCCCTTCCTTCTCCATTGTCATCATTATTATTTATTTGCCTTTCAAATGGGCCACCCAGAGCTCTTTATAAAGATAAAAATATCATAATTCAAAGCCTCCACCAGCAACTCAATCCCATCTGTGTGATGGAGGGTTGCACACGATCACTTTGTTCTTCCCAACTCTGACTCCTTCAGGGTCTTATAAAAGGAGAGCATGCACTTTCAACCTTCAATTGAAGATGATGCTGACGCCCTTGCTGAGGGTGGTGGCTGTCAGGTGCCAGCACAGGCCCTGTGCCGGGCACCGTGTATAGGTATAGCATGGTCTCATGTGCTCTTCTCAATAACTCTACAATGTAGCCAGCTATCATTACTGGTTTTTTTTTTTTTTTTTTTTTTTTTTTTGAGACAGGGTTTCACTCTGTCACTCAGGCTGGAGTGCAGTGACATGATCATGGCTCACTACAGCCTCATCCTCCCAGGCTCAAGTGATCCTCCTGCCTCAGCCTCCTGAGGAGCTGAAACTACAGGCATGCACCATCACACCTGGCTAACTTTTTAATTTTTGTAGAGACAGGGTCTCCTTATCTTGCCCAGGCTGGTCTTGAATTCCTGAACTCAGGGGATCCGCCCACCTCAGCCTCCCAAAGTGCTGGGATCACAGGCATATGCGGCCACATCCAGCCTCATTTTGCACAGATGAAGAAACTGAGGCCTACAGAGGGAAAGTAACTTCTCTGGGGTTGCAGAATTAGCGACTCGGATTGAGACCCAGGTGGCCTAACTCCAGAGCCTCGATTCTGAATTCTTAGGCTATTTGCTTCCCAGCAGCAGCAACAACAGCAACTACTACTATTACTATTACCCACTGCTTCACTGAGCATTTATTATGTGCCAGGCATGGAGCTCAGGATTTTAATTCTGTTCTAGCAAATCCATGCTGCAGAACAAATCGGTCCAAAGTTGATGAGAACAATGAGTGATGTTTTTGTGTTCATGCATCTGCAATTTGGATGGGGCTCAGTGGAGACGACTCGTCTCTGCCTCAGGTGGGATGATTCCAAATGCCTGGACGAGCTGGGATCTGGCTGGGTAGCTCCCTCGCGCTCTTCCTTCGGGTCAGGGCCTCCAGCATGGAGTCCCCAGGGTCATCGGTTTCTTACATGGTGGCTGGGGGCTCCTAGAGACCAACAACAGAAGCAGCAGGATCCTTCTGCCCTAGCCTCGGAGGGTGGCGATGTCACTCCTGCCGCGCTCTGTTGGCTACAGACAAGCACAAGGTGGGTCCAGATCCCAGGGGGAGGGGCAGTGAACCTCCATCACGGTACTTTCTTTATCTGTGTAAAAGTAGTAATGGGGCTGGATGTGGCCGCGCATGCCTGTGATCTCAGCACTTTGGGAGGCTGAGGTGGGCGGATGCCCTGAGTTCAGGAGTTCAAGACTAGCCTGGGCAAGATAGGAAGACCCTGTCTCTACAAAAAATGTAAAAGTTACCCAGGTGTGATGGTGCATGCCTGCAGCTTCAGCTCCTTGGGAGGCCTAGGCAGGTGGATCACTTGAGCCTGGGAGGATGAGGCTGCAGTGAGCCATGATCATGTCACTGCACTCCAGCCTGAGTGACAGAGTAAAACCCTGTCTCCAAAAAAAAAAAAAAAAAAAAGCCAGTAATGATAGCTGGCTACATTGTAGAGTTATTGAGAAGAGCACATGAGACCATGCTATACACGGTGCCCGGCACAGGGCCTGTGCTGGCACCTGAACGCCACCATCTCAGTAAGAAGCTTGCCAAAGGACAGATGGCCATCTTCAACTCACTGCGCTTATGTTCTCACTGAAGAAACTTTACAATAATCTATGAGATTCATTTATCCACTCACATCCATTGAGCACCTACTGTGTGTCCCACACTGCTGCAGTCCCTGGGAGATGGCAGTGAATGTGAATGTCATTACACCCACTTTACAGATGAGGCAATGGAGACCTGCAGGGGTCTGAGGGACCAGCCCTTTCACTGTAGACCCTCACGGGTTCTTTACAGTGAGCTCATGAGGCTGGTACTGCGATGGCCAGCCTTGAAGTGGAGGAGCGGGATCCGTATGCTGGCCAGGCACTCGCTCAGCACCCGGTCCTGCCTTGTCTTAGCGAGTTCCAAGTCTGCACTTCACTGTGACACAGATGCATGGGCCTCACTGGACTTGAGTGCTGGCGGTGGGGGGGTCCTGCAGGAGGAGCTGGGCTAATGGAGCAGAAGCCCTTGGTGCTGTTCAAATGCCAGCCCTGATGCAAGGGAGGGAGGGAGGGGTGCCTGAGGGCGGGAAGCGGTGAGGGAGATGGGATAATGGCCCAGCCTGAACCTGTCGCCACGGCAACCGCAGGGGCCGTCTGGAGCCAGCAGCCTGCCAGGCCTTGGCCCCACAAAGCCCGAGAGGGAGGCAGAGGGGGCGGGCCCGGCGGGGCATAAATCAGGGAGTTCTATGCCCCTGACTCCGGGCAGACGATTTATGGGACTACTCCAAGCCCACAAGATGCAGAGGGAGAGCTGAGAGGGTCTCCCTGTTCCCACCGCCCCTGGGGCCCCTGTTTGGACTCGGGTGAGGGGCGGGCAGGAAGAGGCCCCTCTAGGCCACCCTCCATGCTGCTGGAGGCCCCTGCCCCCACCAGTCCCGTAAGACACCTCTGTGCCCACTGTACCAGGATGTGGCCCCCACACCAACAGCAGACGTCTCCAGAGTTACCCCTAAATTATTGAAATACATGCTGATATTTCCTATCTTATTCTGTTCTATTCCTTTTTGAAAATGCTGATCCTAACCCACTCAATTAATATCATGACTCATTCATGGTAGATGACCTGCAGTTCGGTCAACATTGATCCAAAGGAAGCCAGAGTGGGAAACTGAGGCTCACCGACTCCCTCCCCTCACACACAACTGGAGCAGATTTATATGCATCAATCAGCTCCTCCAATCTCCTCCACACCTGGCTCTGTCTCAGGGCCCAAGCTTATTCCCCACCATCCATTATAGCCATTCAAGATGGAACCAGCTTCCTTGGAAGGTAATGAGCTACCCATCTCTGAAGTCATCCAAGCAAAAGTTGAATGACCACCCGCTGGGTGCTTCAGGGGATCCCAGCATCCCTTAAAGGGAGGGAAAACTAATGCTTCTGGGCCTATATGGGGTGGGAGGCAGGCAACACTGACTATTTTGCCCACATGGGGGATGAGCCATAGACAGGGTGGGAGAGAGGCTGCAGGTCAGCCAGCCCCACTGGAGGGGGCTCAGAGCTTCAGGCTGGCTCAGACAGACAAGGGGCAAAGATGGTAGCAGGAAGGTGAGTGGCCAGGGATGGTGGCTCACACCCGCAATCTACCTCAGTATTTTGGGAGGCCGAGACCAGAGGATCATTTGAGCCCAAGAGTTCGAGGCTGCAGTGAGCTATGATTGCATCACACACTCCAGCCTGGGTGACAGGAGAGACCCTGTCTCTAAAAAAGAAGGTGAGCCTACCTGGGGGGACCTTGGGAGAGAGAACAGGGGCCACTTAAGAGGCCCCAGCACCCAGCCCCCTTCCTCCTGGCCCCTTTGCACCTACCCACCCGGACCTACAGGGGGCTGTGCCTCCCCTGGCTGGGCCCCTAGTCCTGGAACAAAGTTCCCAGCCCCGCAATCACCCGCTCCCTCCCTATCTTCTGCCTCTCTCAGCTGTCCAGCTCCAGAAACAAGCTCCTCTTACCAGGTGGTGCTGAGATGCTAAGAATGGCCGATGGCATTGCCTCTGCACAGCACAGAGGCCTGCTGCCCCATTCACACAGACCGGGTCCCAGGCCCAGCTCTGCCACTCACCTGTGTGTGACCTTGAGCAATGGCCTTGACCTCTCTCAGCTATTTCAGTCAATAGCACGAGGCTATCATATCTACCTTGTGATCGCTGATAAGGGCAGACATCCAGGGTATATTAAGTTAAAAGGGCATGTTTGTTAAAAACAAAAGCAACCCCCTTTATTTATAGGTTTGCTATACATGCAAAAGCTTGGAAGGAAACTCCCCAAACAGGTGGTAGAAGGGTGGCGGAAGGGGCAGAGGTGGATGGTTTTCATTTCCAACTCTATACACTCTTAAATGATTTGAAAATGTTTAAGCCAATAAGCATGTACTAATTTTGTAAACAAAAAATTGAAATTAAAAACAATCTAGCCCCAGCCCCCAGTCTTGCTGTGAGAATTACCTAAAGGATAAACGCGTACAGAAGGCTGGGGGGGGGGCAGCCCCCACCTTCTCATTCATTTTTTCTCTTCTAGGGTCTTGTTCATTCGTTTGTGTGTTTTATAAACTGGTGAATTAAAGATGTATAAAGATGTCTTGGTGTAATTTCAAAGACTGTCCTTCTTCCGGGAAAGCACTTGTTGACCATTGTCCAGCCTCCTGCAGGAGTGAACAGTGGAAATTTAAGCACAGAGGGACTTGTACCTCCCTTTAGGGAACCCCCACTCCCTTTAGGGACCCCCGGGGAAAAGGGGTCCTTTATGCTTCACACCAGTCTCAGGAAGTGCATGCAGTTAGGATGGCCATCTTCCAGCGTGAGAAAGTGAGGTTCCGTGCTAACGCCTTGTCCAAGGTCAGGGGCTTGTGAGGGGTGGGGATGGGGGGGTCCAGGCCCTTCCCCCTCCGACTCCTGTGCCCAGGGCCTCGAAAGGCTTCCCTCGGACCAGGAAGTGGAGTTACTGCTCTGGGTGGCTGGAGAGCAGTGCCAGCGACAGAAGCCTGGCACAGGGGGAGTGGGGCCGGCTCCTGCCAGCCTCCTCCACGGCGGGCCCACGCCGGGTCCTCTTGCTCCTCTCATCTTCACGGCAGCCATCCATCCCCTCAGGGCCTCCACACTGGCTGTTCCCTTGTCTGGAACACTGTTCCACCAGATGTGTGAATTTTTCATTTTCTCAACGTGCGGGTTTCAGTTCCAGAGGCCACTTCCTCAGAAAAGCCTGTTCCGGCCATCCGGACGGAATGAATAGCATCCCCGTGTCCCCCGGGGACCTGCTGTGTGTTCCCTGCCTGCTCCGTTGGGCATTATATGCCACTCAGGGCTTGCTAGGACACCATCTGTCTCCTTCTCTGAGTGTCAGCTAGGGAGCTGCACTCCACGTGTTTAGAGTGGCACCTGGGCCACATAGTAGATCCTCAGTAAAGACCTGACAGACACCGTGCGTGTCCACCCACATCTCCTCAGCACCGTCTTCCTGTGCGCCCTGACTCCCAACACTTGCAACTGGCAGCACCTGCAATTCTCACCTGGGGACTTTTCTGGCGGCCTGAGCCTGCCCTGTCCACACATAGGTCAGTCCAGAAGCGATAGGGGTGGGTGTTCCTCAGGAGCACCCTTCAGGTAAGGACAGATGGAAGCCGGCGAAAAAGACCCCAGCTCCTTCCCCTGAGCTGGGGTAACTCTGAGGCACATTCCCACCGTCTCCCTGAGCACCCTTGAGGGATCGAGCCTCAGTTTCCCACACTGGAAACTGCTGAACACACATGCTGCCTAATGTTGACTCTCTCCCCTTCTCTTCTAGTATTCTAGGGCTGCCGGAGCAAATTTCCACAAACAAGGTAGCTTAAAGCAACAGAAATGGACTGTCTCATAGCTCAGGAGGGTGGCAGTCTGAAATCAAGGTGTTGGCAGGATTGGTCCCTTCTTGGGGCCTCAGAGGGAGAACGTGTTTCCTGCCTCTCAACTTCTAGTGTTTGCTGGCAGCCCTGGGCTCTCCTTGGCTCATGTCAACGTCACGCCGTCTCCCTCCATCGTCAAGAAAAGCATCCTGCATGTGTGTCTCTATGCCTTCACGTATCCCCTTTCCTTCCCTGTGTGGTGATGAGACCCAACTCCCAGGCATGGTAGTGCATGCCTATAGTCCCAGCTACTTGGGAGGCTGAGGCAGGAGAACTGCTTGAACCTGGGGGGTGAAGGTTGCAGTGAGTAGAGGTGGCACCACTGCACTCCAGCCTGGGCAACAGAGTGAGACTCCATCTCAAAAAAAGAAAAGAAGACAAAAAAAGAGAAGAAAAGAAAAGAAGTGAGTTCCCCATCCCTGGAAGGCTGCAACCAGAGACTGCTCAGGGGATCCCTGCACAGGGCTGAGAGTCAGCTTTGATGACTTCAAAGGCCTGCCTGGCCCTGACATCCGAGCCTACATTTTCAAAGCATGTGGTGAAACATCCAGGCCTCAGGGTCAGCGAGCAGAATAACCTTCCCCTGACCTCTCCAGAGCCTCTCAGCAAAGCCAAGTTTGTCCAGAATCAGCTTTAATTTGATGTCTCTTCTTCTCGTTTATTAAAGGGACACAAAAGAGAGAAAACCACTTGAATGCTCCCCCAGGCCGGCTGGCTATAAATGTCTTCATAGAAGGGCCCAGCCTGGGCTTTGGTGCCCAGCAATTATGGCTGCCATGCACCCCGCCCAGACGACCAGCCCCAGGCACCTCTTTGGTTCTCTCCCCAGCAAGACTCCCTCTAGGAGAGCAGGCGATAGACCCCAAGGGGCCAGCCACCTAGAAACTAAAAAGTACACCCAGCTACTCTTGTCCAGTGCAGGGATAGCACGGGCATGGCTGTGGGGGGCATGACCCCTCCTCCAGTTCCCACAAGGGCACAGCAGGCTCAGCTGGGAGGATGTGGAGGAGTGAGGGTCATCGGTGAATTCTCGCGCACAAAGCACCCCTCACCCTTCAGTTTCCACATGGGACTCCAGCGTTCAACAGAAGGGGGGAAGAAACAGTTGGCTCCCCATTTTCCTCCTCAAGAGCCGCACACAACTCTCTGCTGCCTCATGAGCAAAGCCCCAGTCCCCAGTCTGGGAGAGGAAAAGATAGAGTTAGAGAGACCTAACGGAACAGAATAGAGGTGGGAAGCACAGACTGTGGTTCAAATCCCAGCTTCCGAGCTGTGCGCTGTCAGGCAAGTCAGTGAACCCCTCCGAGCTTCTGGGTCTTCATTTGTTGGATGGATCGATAATAATGGTACCTACTTCATAAGGCTGTTGTAATTCTTAAATTGAGAGTTAATCCATGAAAAACCCCCAGCACAGTGCCTGCCATCAGGCACTACTCAATAAAAGCAGGGTTTAATACCTGTTGAGTACTTGCTATGTGTCCAGCACCATGCAAGGCACTCCGCACTGCCATGTTTTATCTTCACGAGCACCTTGTGAAGTGGATGTTATCATTGTCCCCATTTTGCTGAAGACAACACTGAGATTTTAAGCAGTGAAGTAGCCTCCCATAGTCTCGCAGGAAAAGGGGTGGGGCTGGGATTCCGATCCTGGTTTCTCTGATTCTAGGAGCTGGAGCCTTGCAGGGATCCAGGCAGCCCTGGATAGAAAAGGAAGGCCTGGCCGGGTGCAGCGGTTCACGCCTGTAATTCCAGCACTTTGGGGGGCTGAGGTGGGTGAATCGCTCGAGGTCAGGAGTTCGAGACCAGCCTGGCCAAAATGGTGAAACCCCATCTCTAATAAAAATACAAAAATTAGCTGGGCATGGTGGCACTTGCCTGTAATCTCAGCTACTTGGGAGGCTGAGGCACGAGAATTGCTTGAACCTGGGAGGCGGAGGTTGTAGTGAGCCTTGAACCCAGGAGGTGAAGTTTGCAGTGAGCCAAGTTCACGCCACTGCACTCCAGCCTGGGCGATGGAGCGAGACTTTATCTCAAATAAAGAAAAGAGAAAAGAAAGGTCTGTGACCGGCTCTGCCCCAGACACATTTATCCATTTGTTCCTTCCTTCTGTCATGTATTCATTCAATAAACATGTAGATGTTGTGTCAGGCCCTGCAGAGGGAGGCTGACAAAAGACACAGGGACCATGCTCTCAGCGAACCCACAGCCTGCTGTTCCCTCTGGCTTTCTATAGATACCACCATTTTCAACTAGAAAGGTTCTAGAATAGGCCGGGCGCGGTGGCTCAAGCCTGTAATCCCAGCACTGTGGGAGGCCGAGGCGGGTGGATCACGAGGTCAAGAGATCGAGACCATCCTGGTCAACATGGTGAAACCCCGTCTCTACTAAAACTACAAAAAATTAGCTGGGCATGGTGGCGCGTGCCTGTAGTCCTAGCTACTCAGGAGGCTGAGGCAGGAGAATTGCCTGAACCCAGGAGGCGGAGGTTGCGGTGAGCCGAGATTGCGCCATTGCACTCCAGCCTGGGTAACAAGAGCGAAACTCCGTCTCAAAAAAAAAAAAAAAAAAAGGTTCTAGAATATACTAATAATCCTTCCAAGCCTAGCTCAAATGCCTCTCTCTGAAAAGCCTGTCTCAATCTCCTCCCTCAACCTGATAATCACAGGTGACATTTTGTGATGCCAATTGTGTGCCAGACATGGTGCTGGGGCCCATTCTGGTATTAGCCCCCAGCCAGCTCCTGACTTTCTGATTTCTGAGGCAGAAGGCACATGGCAGATCCACAGAAATGCTAACTGACTTTCTGTCCCTCTTCCTAGGAGCAGGACCCATTGCACGTTTGTAAAAGACCAAATGGGTAAACTTGACCTGCCCCAGCCCTGACCTCATCCAGTGGGTGAACTTGATCTGCCCCAGCCCTGACCTCATCCAGTGGGTGAACTTGACCTGTCCCAGCCCTGACTTTATCCAATGGGTGAACTTGACCTGCCCCAGCCCTGATCTCATCCAGTGGGTGAACTTGACCTGCCCCAGCCCTGACCTCATCTTCTACTACTCACCCCCTCCCTCACTGCGCTCCAGCCACACCCGGCTCCTTGCTATTTCTAGGTTCTCCAAGCATACTCCCACCTCAGGATCTTTGCACATGTCCTTCCATCAAGAAGTCTCTTCTCCAAGACTCCAACACAGCTGGGTTCTTCAGCTTCTTTATGGTGATGCTCAAATGCACGTTATCATTTAGGCCTTCCCTGACCACTCTGCTTAAATCGACAGCTCCACCCCGCCCCACACCCCCCTCCCCAACCCTGCTTTTTCTTTCCCCTCATAGTACCTATCATTGTCTGATATACTAGATCTTTCTTTATTTATTTATTTTTGAGATGGAATCTTGCTCTGTTGCCCAGACTGGAGTGCAGTGGCGCGATCTCAGCTCACAGCAACCTCCGCCTCCTGGATTCCAGCGATTCTACTGCCTCAGTCTCCCAAGTAGCTGGGATTACAGGCATGCACCGCCACGCCCAGCTAATTTTTGTATTTTTAGTAGAGACAGGGTTTCAGTTGGCCAGACTGGTTTCTAACTCCTGACCTCAGGTGATCCACCCGTCTCGGTCTCCCAAAGAGCTGGGATTACAGGCGTGAGCTGCCGTGCCCAGCCAGATATTTATTTACTAGCATTTATGTCCCCACTCTCCACTTTTCCCTCCCAAGAATGTGAACTCTAAGATTTCAAAAATATTATGTGTATTTTGTTGATTGAAGTATTCCCAGACCTTATTACAGCATCTGACACACAGTAGATGCTCAAAAAATGCTTTTGAGTGAACAAATGAACCTATCTCTGTGGTTCTGAAAAAGGTTTTATTAATAATAAGTAATCCTCTGTGAATAGTAAGTAGCCAATAAGTGTTCGTGGCTTTTACAAACCTCTTTGGCCTCGTGTGGTGGCTCATGTCTGTAATCCCAGAACTTTGGGAGGCTTAAGAGGGAAGATCAGTTGAGGCCAGGAATTTGAGACCAGCCTGAGCAACAGAGACCCTGTCTACAAAAATCATTTTTTAAAAGGTCAAGCACAGTGGCTCACGCCTGTAATCCCAGCACTTTGGGAGGCCGAGGCAGGCAGATCACATGAGGTCAGGAGCTCAAGACCAGCCCAGCCAACATGGCAGAACCCCGTCTCCACTAAAAACACAAAAATTAAGCTGGGCGTGGTGGCGTGCACCTGTAATCCCAGCTACTCGGGAGACTGAGGTGGGAGAATCGCTTGAACCCAGCAGGCGGAGGTTGCTGTGAGCTGAGATAGAGCCACTGCTCTCCAGCCTAGGCGGCAGAGTGAAACTCCATCTCAAAAAAAAATTTTTTTTAAAGATAAAAATAAAAGCAGCTTCATGGAGCTGCAGTAAGCTCACACAGTTTGATGCACTTTGATGTGTGGATGCACCTGTGAAACCAGCACCACAAGCAGAAGAACCTCTTTGTAATTTTTCCTTCCTCCAACCCACCCACTTCTCCAGGCAACCACTGACCTGCTTTCTGTTACTGAAGATTAGTTTGCATTTTCTAGAATTTCATATAAAAGTAACATACAGTATTTGCGGCTGGCCTTTTCACTCAGCCTAACTGTATTGCTATGCATCCATGCAGTCTCATATGTTAGAGTGTGTTCCTTTTCATTGCTCCATTGCATGGATGTACCATAATTTGTTCATCAGTCATCAGCTGAAGGACATTTGGTGTTTCCGGTTTGGGGCTAATGCACATCAGGCTGCTATGAACATTTGTGTACAAGTCTTTGTATGAATAGCTGGGACACGTGCTTTTCTCCCTCTTGGGTTATATGATACATGTGTGTTTGACTTTGTTGCAAATTGCTAAACTGTTTCCCAAAATCTTTGTACCAGCTTCCATTCCCACCAGCAGCATGTAAGAGACCCAGCCATTCCCCGCACTCAGCAACACCTGCTATGATCAGTCTTTCAGAGTCCAGCCTTTCTAATGGATGGGTAGTGACAGATATCTCCTTGTGCTTTAATTTGCATTTTTCTAATGACATGTTTTCCTTTTTTTTTTTTTTTTGAGACAGGGCCTCGCTCTGTCACCCCGGGGTGGGAGTGCAGTGGCACAGTCATGGCTCAAGGCAGCCTTGACCTCCTGGACTCAAGTAATCCTCTTGTCTCAGCTTCCCAAGTAGCTGGGACTACCACTATATGCCACCACACCTGCCTAGTTTTTAAATTTTCTGTAGAGAAGAGATCTCACTATGTTGCCGAGGGTAATATGTTTTCTTTACTTTTCTTTTCCCTTCAACATTTATTTCGTTCTGGGCTACATGAGCAGGATGTGCAGGTTTGTTCTACAGGTAAACGTGTGCCATGGTGGTTTGCTGCACAGATCAACCCATCACCTAGGTGTTAAGCCCAGCATGACTTCAAATCTTGCCCATTTAAAAAATTAAGTTGGGTGTTCTCTTATTTGTGTTTTTGAGAGTTCCTTATATATGCTTGACATAAGTCCTTTATCAGATATATGATTTGAAAAAATTTCCTCCTACCATGTGGCTTGTGTTTTCATTCTCTTAACATTGTGTTTTGAATAGTACAGGTGGTTTTTTTTAAAAAAAAATTAATGAAGTCCAATTTATCCACCTCTTCCATGGGCCATGCTTTTGGTGTTGCATCTAATAAATATTTGCTTAACCCAAGGTCATGAGGATTTTCTCCAACGTTTTCTTCTAGGAATTTCATATATTTCAATTTTACATTTAGATCTATGATCCATTTTGAGTTAATTTTTAAAATATAGCATAAAGTTTAGATAGAAGCCTTTCTTTGTTTTTGCAAGTTGATATTCAATTGTTTCAGCACCATTCCATAAAAAAACTTTTCTTTCTCCACTGAATTGCCTTTGCATCTTTATCAAAAGTCAGTTATTCATACACAGGTGGATCTATTTCTGGATTTCCTTTGTATCCCATTGATCTATGTGTCTATCATGATTCCCATACCATGAGGTGTTGATTACTGTAGCTTTATGCTAAGCCTTGGCATCAGGTAGCATTTAGTCCTCACACTTCATGGTTTTTCAAGGCTGCTTTGACTATTCTAGGTTCTTTGCATTTCATGTGACTCTTAGAATCAGCTTATCGATCTCTACACAAAAGACTGAGATTTTGATTGGATAACAGTGACTGTATGGGTTAATTTGGGGAGAACTGACATCTTAACCATGTTGAGTCTTCTAATTCATGAACATAGTATATCTCTCCACTTGTTTTAGGTTTTCTTGAACTGCAGTAGTGTTCCATAGTTTTCAGTGTACACTTTTTGCACACTGCTTTTCAGTGTTTGCCCCGTGTTCCAGTGTTTTCATGTCTTTCGATGCTGACGTGAATGTTGTTTTTAAAATTTTCAGTTTCTGGATTGTTCATTGCTAATATGCAGACAAAGAATTGAATTTTGAATGTTAATCTTATATCCTGCAATCTTGCTAAACTCAGTAATAAATTCTAATGCCCATTAGTTTTTCTACACACAGGATTATGTCGTCTGCAACAGCTTAACTTCTTCCATTCTAATTGGAATGCCTTTTATCTATTCATTTATGTTCCCTCATTGCTCTCCTGAGGACTTCCAGTACAGTGTTGAATAAAAGTGGTGAGAGTAGACATCCTTGTCTTATTCCTGATCTTACTTTGCTGATAGGGTGAATTACATTGATTAATTTTCAATGTTAAGCCAAATTTGCATTCCTGGAATAAATCCTACTTGGTTATGGCGTATTATCCTTTTTATATGTTATTGGATCCAATTTGATAAAATTTTGTTCTGGATTTTTACAACTATGTTTATGAGGGATATTAGTTATAGCGTTCTTTTCCTGTAATGCAATTTTCTGATTTTGGCGTAAGGGTGATGTTGGCTTCACAGTGTGAGTAGGGGCGCATTCCCTTCTCTTCAGCTTTCTGGAAAAGATTGTGCAGAATCGATATTATTCTTTCTTGAATATTTGGTAGAATTCACCAGTGAAGCCTGAAGTTTTCTTTGAGAGAAGTTTTCTAGCTATAATTCAATTTCTTTAATAGATATAGGTTTACATCTATTTCTAAATCTATTTCTCTTTGACTGACCTTTGGTAGCTTAGATCTTTCAAGGAATTTGTCCATTTCTTCTAAGTCATGGAATTATTGGCCCAAAGTTATTCACATTGTTCTTTTATTGTCTCTTTAGTATCCATAGAATTTGTAGTAATGTCACCTCTCATTCTTGGTATTGGAAATTTGTATCTTCTGTGTGTTTTGACTAGTGTGACTAGAGGTTTATCAATGTAATTGATCTTCTCAATAACCAGCTTTTGGGTTTATTGATTTTTCTCAGGTTTTTCTGTTTTCTATTTCATTTATTTCCTCTCTGAATCTTATTATTTCCTTTCTTCTCCTTATTTTGGTTTTAATCTGCTCCTGTTTTTCTAGTTTCTTTAGGTGGAAGCTGAGGTCCACGATTTGGGAACTTTTCCTTTTCCGTGAAGATATTATTGCTACAAATTTCCACCTAAGAACCGCTTTATCAGCATCCCACAAATTTTGATATGTTATAAGTTTCATTCAGTTCATTCTTCTGTATAATTCCATATCCCACATGTTATCATTTTTTCTTCTGCCTAAAGAACTTCCTTGAACACTTCTTACTGTGTGAGTCTGCTGGTAGTGAATTATCTTGGCTTTTGTATGTCTGAAAAAGTCTTTATAATA
This sequence comes from Sapajus apella, assembly GCF_009761245.1. NCBI lineage: Eukaryota > Metazoa > Chordata > Mammalia > Primates > Cebidae > Sapajus > Sapajus apella. Next base: position 15,402,948 of record NW_022436983.1, on the reverse strand, counting down.
TATTTATTTTGAGACAGGGTCTTGTTCTGTTGCCCAGGCTGGAGTGCAGTGGTACAATCATGGCTCACTGTAGCCTCGACCTCCCGGCTCAAGCAATCCTCCCATCTCAGCCTCCTGAATAGCTGGGACCACGGGTGCAAGCCACTGTGCCTAGCTAATTCTTTTGTAGAGGCAGAGTTTCACTGTGTTGCCCAGGCTGGTCTTGAACTCTTGGACTTAGGCAATCCACATGCATTGGCCTCCCAAAATGCTGGGATTATAGGCAAGAACCACTGCATCTGGCCTTGTTTATTTTACTTTCTCTTTTAAAATATATTTTTTCTGGGTGTAGAATTCTAGCTCAATAGATTTTTATTTTTCTAATACTTTAAAGATGTTGCTCCACTGTCTTCTCACTTGCATTGTTTCCAGTTGGAAATCCGCTGTCATCTTTATCTGTTTTCCTTTATACATTGTATCTTTTTTCCGCTTGCTGTTTTTAAGGTTTTCTCTTTTCCATTGGTTTTGAACAATCTGATTATGGTGTAACTCGGTGTCGTTTTCCTTATGCTACTGTGCTTGGAGTTTAGCGAAAGTCTTGGCTCAAATTTTTAAATATACAGTCATCCTTTCTTTGAGTATTTTGCTTTCCAGTGATTTTTTTTGCTTGCCCTCACTCCCTTTCTCTCTTCTCCTTTGGGAACTCCATTTATGTCTGCATTAGGCTGCTTGAAGTTGTCCCACAGATCAATAATGCTTTGTTCGTTTTTTAAATATTGAACATGTTTTTCGTCTGCGGTTCATTTTGGTGTTTTGTTGTTTTGTTTTGTTTTGTTTTGTTTGAGACAGGCTCGCACTCTGTCACCCAGGCTGGAGTGCAGTGGCATGATCTTGGCTCACTGTAACCTCTGCCTCCTGGGTTCAAGTGATTCTCATGCCTCAGCCTCCCAAGCAGCTGGGACCACAGGCATACACCACTACACCCAGCTAATTTTTGTATTTTTAGTAGAGACAGGGTTTCACCATGTTGGCCAGGCTGGTCTTGAACTCCTGGCCTCAAGTGATCCACCCACCTCAGCCTCCCAAAGTGCTGGGATTACAGGCATGAGCCACCTCACCTGGCATTCTGTGGTTTGTTTTGGATAATTTTTACTGAGATGTCTTCGAGTTCACTGATCCTTTCTTCTACAATATCTACTCAGCTATTATTCCTATCCAGTTTATTTTTCATCTCAGGTGTCATTTTAATAGCTTTTTAATTTAGGTCCTTTTGAGATCTTCTCTGACTCCACTTGACCTGTTCAATCTTTCCTCTCATTTTTCTTTAACAAATAGAATACAGTTATAATAACTTTTTGAACATTTTTTGTCTGCTAAGTTGAACCTCTGTGTCAGTTCTGGGTTAGTTTTGATTGACTTTTCTCTTCATTTTAAGGTTGCATTTTCCTGCTTCTTTGAATCCTTGGTAATTTTGGATCAAATGCCAGACATCGTGAATTTGGCCTTATTAGGTGCTGCCTACTTTTATATTTTTAGAAAAATGTTTGATCTTTGTTCTGGGACACAATTAAATTGCTGGAAAATAGTTTAATCTTTTCAAGTGTCGCTTCTTAGATCTGTTAGGAGTGACAAGAGCAGCATTTTGTAAAGTGGTAATTATTCCCACTGTTGAAGCAAGACTCTTTTAAGTATTCTACCCAGTGCCCCATGAGTGATGAGGTTTTCAGTTGCCAGATGGGAATAGGTGCTGTTGCATACTCTGCGCGAGTGTCAAGTACTGTTTCCTCTCATGCTTTGGGGCGGTTCTTCTCATCTTGAGCAATTTTTTTCAAATGCATATATGCTCATGGGATTGAGGGAATCTTCAAAAGCCCTGAAACTACACACAGAAAGACCTCTGCCTATTCACTTGTCATCTATAGCCTCCCCTCTATTTTCTTAAAAAAAAAAAAAAAACTAAAAAAACCTTTTAAGTTCAGGGGTACACGTGCAGGTTTGTTACATAGGTAAACTTGTGTCATGGGAGCTTGTCACACAGATGATTTCATCACCCAGGTATTAAGCCTAGTACCCACTAGTTATTTTTCCTGATCCTGTCCCTCTTCCCATCTTCCACCCTCCAGTAGGCCCCAGTGTCTATTGTTTCCCTCTTTGTGTTCATGTGTTCTCATCATTTAGCTCCCACTTATAAGTTAGAACATGCAGGATTTGGTTTTCTGTTCCTGTGTTAGTTTGCTAAGGATAGTGGCCTCTAGCTCCATCCATGTCCCTGCAAAGGATGATCTAGCTCCTTTTTGTGGCTGCGTGGTATTCCGTGGTGTATATGTGCTACATTTTCTTTATCCAGTCTATTATTGATGGGCATCTAGGTTGATTCCATGGCTTTGCTCTCATGAATTGTGCTGCAGTGAACATACATGTGTATGTGTCTCTATAATACAACCTTTGGGCATATACCTGGTAGTGATATTGCTGAGCTGAACGGTATTTCTGTCTTTAGTTCTTTGAGGAATCGCCACACTGTCTTCCACAACGGTTGAGCTAATTTACACTCCCACCAGCAGTGTATAAGCATTCCTTTTTCTCCACAACCTTTCCAGCATCTGTTAATTTTGTACTTTTTAATAACAGCCAACCTGACTCGTCGGACATGGTATCTCATTGTGGTTTTGATTCGCATTGCTACAATTATCAGAGGTGTTGAGATTTTTTTCATATGATTGTTGGCCACATGTATGTCTTCTTTTGAAAGAGTCTGTTCATGTCCTTTGCCCACTTTTTAATGGGGCTGTTTGGCTTTTTCTTGTAAATTTGTATTTACGATTTCCTTATAGATGCTGGATATTAGACCTTTGTCACATGCAGTTTGCAAAAATTTTCTCCCATTCTGTGGGTCGTCTGTTTACTCTGTTCATAGTTTCTTTTGCCGTGAAGAAGCTCTTTAGTTTAATTAGATCCTATTTGTCAATTTTTGCTTTTGTTGCAATTGCTTTTGGCATCTTTGTCATGAAATCTTTGCCTGTGCCTATGTCCTGAATGGTATTGCCTAGGTCGTCTTCCATGGTTTTTATAGATTTGGGTTTTACATTTAAGTTTTTAATCCATCTTGAGTTAATTTTTGTATATTATGTAAAAAAAAAAAAGGGGGGGGTCCAGTTTTAATCTTTTGTATATGGCTAGCCAGTCATCTCAGAACCATTTATGGGATATGGAGTCTTTTCCCCATTGCTTGTTTTTGTCAGCTTTGTCAAAGATGACATAGTTGTAGGTGTGTGGTCTTATTTCTGGGATCTCTGTTTTGTTCCATTGGTCTATGGGTATGTTTTTGTACCAGTACCATGCTGTTTTGGTTACTGCAGCTCTGTAGTATAGTTTGAAGCAGAGTAGCATGACGCCTCCAGCTTTGTTCTTTTTGCTTAGGATTGCCTTGGCTATTCAGACTCATTTTTTGTTCCATATAAATTTTAAAATAGTTTTTTCTGGTTCTGTGAAGAATCTCAATGGTAGTTTAATAGGGACAGCATAGAATCTATAAATTGTTTTAGGCAGGTCATTTTTTACTATATTGATCCTCCCAATCCATAAGCATGGAATGTTTTTGCATTTGTTTGTATCATCTCTGATTTCTTTGAACAACGTTTGTAATTCCCCTTGTAGAGATCTTTCACCTCCTAGTTAGCTGTATTCCTAGGTATTTTATTCTTTTTGTGGAAATTGTGAATGGGATTGCATTCCTGATTTGGCTCTCAGCTTGACTGTTGTTGCCGTACAGAAATTCTTGTGAGTTTTGCACATTGATTTTGTATCCTGATGCTTTCCCGAAGTTGTTTATCAGCTTAAGAAGCTTTTGGGTTGAGACTGTGGGATTTTCCAAGATATAGGATCAGGTCTACTGCAAACAGGGAGAGTCTGACTTTCTCTCTTCCTATTTGGATACCCTTTATTTCTTTCTCTCTGATTGCCCTGGCCGGGACTTCTAATACTGTGATAAATAGGAGTGGTGAGAGAGGGCATCCTTGTCTTGTGCCAGTTTTCAAGGGGAATGCTTCCAGCTTTTGCCCATTCAGTATGATGTTGAGTGTGAATTTGTCATACATGGCTCTTACTATTTTGATGTATGTTTCTTTAATACCTGGTTTATTGAGAGATTTTTTTTTAACATGAATGGATGTTGAATTTGATTGAAAGCCTTTTCTGCATCTATTGAGATTATCACTGGTTTTGTCTTTAGCTCTGTTTATGTGAGGAATCACATTTATTGATTTGCATGTGTTGAACCACCTTGCATCCCAGGGATAAACCTAATTGATCATAATTATGGTGGATGAGTTTTTTTCTTTTTCTTTCTCTTTTTTTTTTTTTTTTGAGACAGATTCTCACTCTGTCATCCAGGCTGGAGGGCAACAGCATGATCTCAGCTCACTGCAACCTCCACCACCCAGGTTCAAGCAGTTCTCCTGCCTCAGCCTCCTGAGTAGCTGGGATTATAGGTGCCTGCCACCATGCCTGGCTAATTTTTGTATTTTTGGTAGAGACGGGGTTTCACCATGCTAGTCAGGCTGGTCTTGAACTCCTGACCTCGTGATCTGCCCACCTTGGCCTCTCAAAGTGCTGGGATTACAGGCGTGAGCCACCACGCCCAGCCAGGATGAGCTTTTTGATGTGCTGTGGGATTCGGTTTACCAGTATTTTGGTGAGACTCTTTGCATTGTTGTTCACCACAGATATTGGCCTGAAGTGTTCTTTTCCTGATGTATCTCTGCCAGGTTTTGGTATCAAGAAGTTGTTGGCCTCCATCCTATTTTCCATAGCTCTTCTATATTCCAAACATCACAGTAGTGAAGACCAGGAGCCCACTCTCCAACCCAACACCTATTTTGAATTTAAAAAGCAAATCCAGTGGTAACGACATGAATTGGAGACATTGTAGACCAGCCAGGTGTACTCCCTGGTCACCAGTTTTGGTCTTCTATTTCTCCCTTCTTATTCTATTAATGCCATTATCAAGCATAACAGAAAATCATTTATTAAAATGAGGGACCCCAGTGAAGCAACAGAGATTTGGGTCTTTTTTTTTTTTCAATTTTCTCCAAGTGTTGCACAAAATGATTTGAGGCTTGTTAAACAAAAACGGTACTGATAAGATGAGCAGTTTACCCCACCCCAACCTTCCCAGGCTGAAATTATTCCCAAACTGTACCCCAAATAAAATTATACTGTCTTTTTTCTTCATTTACTGAACTTAATACTCTTACTGTGCTATGTCAGTATGGACGGTATTTACTTCAGTTTAATATTCTCAAGTATGCAGTACTTTGGTGCACTGCCACGCCAAAATGTACTAACTTGGATCAGATTCTTTAAGGAGTCAGTGACCAAAAGGCAAATTAAGAATAACCATCCAGGCCGGGCACAGTGACTCACACCTATAATCCCAGCACTTGGAGAGGTCAAGGCGAGTGGATCACCTAAGGCCAGGAGTTTGACACCATCCTGGTCAACATGGTGAAACTGCTTAAAAATAATACTAATAATATTATTAGTATTATCTCTACTTAAAAATAATAATAATAGTATTTTTAGTAGAGACAGGTTTCACCATGTTGGTCAGGCTGGTCTTGAACTCCTGACCCTCGTGATCTGCTCGCCTCAGCCTCCCAAAGTTCTGGGATTACAGGCATGAGCCACCACACCTGGTGGCACATTACTCTTAACTAAACTATAGATTATTCAGGTTTCACCCGTTTTTCGATGAATGCCCATTTACCATTCCAGGGTTCAATCCAGGATCCCACATCGCATTTAGCAAACATGGACTTTTCTTCCCCAGATCCAAGCCAGTCTGGTCTCACACGAGGAGCGCACAGCCCTCTGTTGCCACATGTTGACCCTAATCCTCACAAAAGAACAACCCTGGCATCACTGAGTTAAGTGCCTGTCTGCTTCTTCCCTGAGCAAGGAAAGAATGTCCCACATGGGCTAAGAACTCCTTGGTCTCAACCACTTGAGAGGCTGATGTTAACCCTCAAATAATTTTGCTCTGGTACCTACAGTTTTGAAATTTCTGAAATTGGGGGAAGAGATGCCAGGTCATCAGCCAGCACATACTGTCTCATAGTTCTGGAGGCTGGAAGTCCAAGGTCAAGGTCAGCAGGGTGGGTTTCTTCTGAGGACTGCAAGGGAGAATATTCCAGGCTCTCTCTTATGGGCCCCTGAGGTCATCTAGCTCCTCTCATCCCCTCTTCCCACCAAGCATTGACTGAGCATCTAGCATCTCTGTTGTCAGTTATAGGACTCTTCTAGCCACAAAAAAAAAAAAAAAAAAAAAAAAGGCACCCAAGCCGATCTAGAGGAAAAATAAAGGGGGACTTTGTTTTTCTCCTGAGATGGAGTCTCACTCTGTCGCTCAGATTGGAGTGCACTGGCACGATCTCGGCTCACTGCAACCTCCTCTTCCTGGGTTCAAGTGATTCTCCTGCCTCAGCCTCCCGAGTAGCTGGGACTACAGGCATGTGCAGCCATGCCTAGGTAATTTTTTTATTTTTTGTATTTTTAGTACAGACGGGGTTTCACTCAGTTCACATCTAAGTCCAAGTGAGGAAGAACCTTCCAGGCTCTGATGGTTTCCTGGACATCTTTGGCATTTCCTGGGCTGTAGAAGCGTCACCCCATCTCTGTCTTTATTTTCACATGTGCATGTCTCTGTGCCCAAAATCTCCCCGATTTATAAGAACAGCAGTCGCATTGGATTAGGGGCCCATGCTCTTCCAGGATGACCTCATCTTAACTAAGTACATCTGCAGCAATCTGATTTCTAGATTAGGAAATTCTGAGGAGCTGAGGGTTAAGACTTCAACATATGCATTTGGGTGGGGTGGGGGAGACACAACAGAACCCGTAATGCTATCTGTGGTTTCTCCCTGTGGCTTGGGCTCCCCACAGCAGGTGGCTGGGCCTCTAGAGGGAGCACCCCAGGGCGGGTGTCCTGAGAAGGACAGAGAGAGGCTGCAAGGCTTCTGACCTCCCTCCGAAATCACACAGTGTCACTTCTGATGTGTTCTGTGGGTTTGAAGTGAGTCAGGGACGCACGCCGCCACGCTCAGCTAATTTTTTTTTTTTTTTTGTATTTTTAGTAAAGATGAGGTTTCACAAAGATGGGGTTGGCCAAGCTGGTCTCGAACTCCTCACCTCAAATGATCCACCCACCTTGGCCTCCTAAAGTGCTGGGATTACAGGCATGAGCCACTGTACCCAGTCGGAATTTGCTACTTTTTGACACCATTTAACTTGTTCCTCTTTGTCTCATATTCCTGGAATTTTGATTAGATTTTAATTTGTTAGATAAGCCTATGTCAGCTGGGGCATGGTGGCTCATGCCCATGATCCCAGCACTTTGGGGAGCTGAGGCGGTGGGATTGCTTGAGCCCAAGAGTTCCAGGGTGCAGTGAGCCGTGGTCGGTCGCTTGCACTCTAGACCGGGCAATAGAATGAGACCCTGTCTCAAAACTAAAAAACAACAAAAGAATATGTCATAGGTGCCGTATTCTTTTTGTATTTCATCACGAGGAACATAATACCAGTTTGTCTCATTTGTAGTCCCAATACTGAGATTGATTAGTGGGTTCAAATACCTGATGTTTTTAAAGAAAGTCGTCTTACTGCTTTAACCTAAGTCAAAATAGTCATCCTCAGTGAGGCTTTATAAAGAGTACGTAGGAATTGCTTTGTAATTAGCATACACTACATGCTTGAGACGTTTGTTCTATTAAATGTGCTAAGAAATTTTTTTAAAAAAAGTGAGTCACGGAGCCTGTGCAGGTCCGGAGAGAAGTCCCACAAGGGTGTGAGTCCTGGGAGGTATGACGGGAGCTGGCTTTGGAACCAGTGACCCCAGGTTCACGGCAGGCTGACATCCCGAATCCCAGATGAAAGCATGTTCTGTTCCCTGATTTTTGTCCCTCTGGTTAGCTCCCAGGGGTAGTTGCTCAATAAATTGTTGCAGCCTGGAATTTTATCGTGAAGGGATCTGTTCCATGAGCAGGAAAGTGCCAGGCCCCACCGCTTCTCCAGTGCTCTCCCCGCCTCTTTTCCGTGGGAACCCAAGGCTGGCAGGGGCCAAGTCCTAGGTCCGGAAGGACCCGAAGCTGGAACACAACGGGCTGCTTTTTCCTGCCCACACACCTGGGCCTGGCACTCAGGGGGAAAAGTGCCCCAGGCAGGCGGGCTTGCCAGACTTAGAAAGAAGGAGACCGAATTTGAAATGTTTTCTAAATCCTCCAAATGGAGCTTCTGCAGCACCAGCCCCGCTTCCCCCATCCCCACCCTGGGAGAGAGGAAAAGCAGGGAGAGGGAGAGAAGGAGTAGGTTTCCAGCCTGTTTATATTTCAGGCTATTTTGAAACCCCCTGAAGGCACACGCACACAGGGGCACATTTAAATACACCAGGAAGTGCTCCCGGAATGGAAACTGGAGTCAGAGGAACTCTGGGGCACTGCATTGCCCGCTCTGTTCTGCTGTCCCTCAAACAACCAGCAATTCAGCCCCTTCAATGCCCAACTCAGAGCCTCTCACTGGAAGGGCTTCTGGAGGTCATCTGGCTCCTCCCATCCCCCCTTCCCACCAAACATTTACTGAGCATCTTAGCATCTTCTTTGTCAGTTACAGGACTCTTTGGGTCACGAGGAATAGAAGAAAGGCACCCAAGCTGATCTAGGTGAAAACTAAAGGGGGATTTTTGAGGGGCTCAGTTTACGTCAAAGTCCAAGTAGAGTTTGGCTTCAGGTGTGGTTGAATCCAGGTGTTCCAACCGCGTCATCAAAGGTGGGTCTCTGAACATCCCTCAGCTCTGCTCCCTCCACGGTAGCCTCATTCTCAGTATTATATGGGGGCAAGGTGCCTGCCAGCAGCCCCAAACCCTTATCAAGTCCCTCAGAAGGCCTGGGGATGTGAGTTCCCATTGGCCAGGCTTAGTCACATGCACTGCTATCCTTACCAGCTGGGAGTGGCGTCAACTCCACCTGAAGCTCAGAGGTCCCTCTCCACCCAACCCTTATACCCAGACACCAGGCAGCAAAAAAAACCACACGGTACCCATGCTCTCTGCTCATACCTCTCTAGTGATGGAGGACTCGTCAGCCTGGGGCATCCCTGTCCTCTGACAACTTTATTCAGATTTCTATAATATTTCTTACCATACTTCAGTGCAATTTACTGTACCCTATGCCTCTTATTGTGCTACTTTGTTTCTGTATCTTCAGCACAAGGCCGCCACAGAACAGGTGCTTAATAAGTGTTTATCAGATGAAGGATTAATCTCTTCCATGACTAAGCACATACGATGTGCCACGTGTTTGATGTATAGTATCTCATTTGATCCCCATGACCGCTGTCTTAGGTAAAGAGCATCATCTTGTTTTTATATGTGAAGAAACAGGCTCAGCCAGGTTAAGAAGTCACCTTGCCAAGGTCATCCAGGCAGGCAGTGGAGCCAGGGTTTGAGCCCTTGTCTTTTTTACTTTAAGCTGATATGGAGGTGGGAGAAGCCGGGAAAGAAGGGCAGAGGACAGGAAGAAAGAAGAGCCAAGAGTCGGGGGGAGGGGGAGGACAGAGGGAGGGCAGTGGGAGGAAGCTTTGAATGTTAAAATGTCTTCCTCTGATGGCTATTCTATTTTTTTAAAAGACACAGTCTGGTTGTTTCCCAGGTTGGATACTTCCCAGAACTCTCGCTCAAACTCTTGAAGTTTGAGTGGTCCTTCTGCCTTCTGCCACAGCTACTGAGCTGGGACCACAGGTGCCTGCCACTGCCCTGGGCTCAGATGATTGTTCTTTTTTTTCTTTTTGAGACAGGCTCTTGCTCTGTTTGCACAGGCTGGAGTGCAGTTGCCCAATCTCGGCTCACTGCAACCTCCACCTCCCGGGTTCAAGTGAACTCCTGCCTCAGCCTCACCAGTAGCGAGGACTACAGGCGCATGTCACCACGCCTGGCTACTTTTTGTATTATTATTTTTTTTTTTCAAGTTAGTAACAGAGGCAGGATGTGTACATCCAGGCCTTCTGACTCAGCCTAGAATTCCATCCACTCCATCAATCTGCTGCCAAAGAATGTTACTGATAGGGCAATAATTATTTACTTGGGTGTGTGTATCACTTTTTTTTTTTTTGAGACAGATTTTCGCTCTTGTTGCCCAGGCTGGTGTGCAATGGCACGATCTCGGGTCACCACAACCTCTGCCTCCTGGGTTCAAGAGATTTTCCTGCCTGAGCCTCCCGAGTAGCTGGGATTACAGGCATCCACCACCATGCCTGGATAATTTTTTTCTTTTTCTTTTTTTTTTTTAGTAGAGTCAGGGTTTCTTCATTTTGGTCAGGCTAGTCTTGAACTCCCAACCTCAGTGATCTGCCTGCCTCAGCCTTCCAAAGTGCTAGGATTTTTTTTTTTT
>NW_022436983.1:15374248-15392430 GCF_009761245.1 Sapajus apella | reverse complement strand
AAAGAAAGAAAGAAAGAAAGAAAGAAAGAAGAAAGAAGAAAGAAAGAAAGAAAGAAAGAAAGAAAGAAAGAAAGAAAGAAAGAAAGAAAGAAAGAAAGAAAGAAGAAAGAAAGAAAGAGAAAGAAAGAAAGAGGGAGGGAATTAAGGAAGGAAGGAAGGAAGAAAGAAAAAAGAGAAAGAAAGAAAGAAAGAAAGAAAGAAAGAAAGAAAGAAAGAAAGAAAGAGGGAAGGAAAGAATTAAAAAAAAAAAGAATGAAGGAGAGGAAGAAAGAGGAAGAGGAAGAGGGAGAGAGAACAGGGGTGTTGCTTTATTGCCCTGGCTAGAATGCAGTCTAAAAATGGGCATGCCTGTAATTGTGTTTAATAATAGAGACATTAAAAAAAAATGAGGAAAGAAAATAACTAACAAGCAGCCAACCAATATTTCATTTAAACCTATACATAGGTGTGATGTGGTACTGATAAGAGTGTATATTTTGTGTATTTAAAGTGGAGAGTTCTATAAATGTTAATTAAGTCTACTTGTTCCGGATCTGAGTTCAAGTCCTGGATATCGATGTTAACTTTCTGTCTCATTGATCTGTCTAATACTGATGTTGAAGTCTCCCACTATTATTGTGTGGGAGTCCAAGTCTCTCTATAAGCCTTATATACCTGGGTATTCCTGTATTGGATGCATATATATTTAGGATCTTTAGCTCTTCTTGTTACATTGATCCTTTTATCATTATGTAATATTCTTCTTTGCTTCCCTTGATCTTTGTTGCCTTAAAGTCTATTTTATCAGCAAAAATTGCAACTCCTGCTTTCTCTTTATTTATTTTTGCTCTCCATTTGGTTGGTAAATTTTTCTCCATCCCTTTGTTTTGAGTCTTTGTGTATCCTTGCATGTGAGATGGATCTAGATGTAGCATACCAATGGGTCTTGGCTTTTTTTGCCTATCTGTGTCTTTGGATTGGGGGGATTTAGTAGATTTAAATTTAGAATTAATAACAATATATATGAGTTTGATACTGCCATTTAATGTTAGCTGGCTGTTTTGCCCATTAGTTGATGCAAGTTCTTAATTATGTTGATGTTCTTTATTTTTTGGTATTTTTTAGCAAGGCTGATACTGGTTGTTCCTTTCTATTTGTAGTGGTTCTTTCAGAAGCTCTTGTAAAGCAGGCCTGGTGGTGATGAAATCTCTGAGTGCTTGCTTGTTCACAAAAGATTTTATTTTTCCTTCGCTTATGAAGCTTAGTTTGGCTGGATGTAAAATTCTGGGTTGAAAGTTCTTTTCTCGAAGGATGTTGAATATTGGCCCCCACTCTCTTCTGGCTTGTAGGGTTTCTGCTGAGAGATCTGCTGTGAGTCTGATAGGCTTCCCTTTACGGGTTACCTGACCTTTCTCTCTGGCTGCCCTCAGTATTTCCTCCCTCATTTCAACCCTGGTGAATCTGGCGATTATGTGCCTTGAGGTTAGTCTTCTTGAGGAATATCTTTGTGGTGTTCTCTGTATTACCTGGAGTTGAATATTGTCCTGCCTTGCTAGGTTAGGAAAGTTTTCCTGAATAATATCCTGAAGCGTATTTTCCAGCTTGGATTGATTCTCTTCGTCACATTCAGGTACACTCATCAAACGTAGATTAGGTCTTTTCACATAGTCCCATATTTCTTGGAGACTTTGCTCGTTCTTTTTTATCCTTTTTTCTCTAATCTTGTCTTTTTGTTTTATTTCATTAAGTCGGTCTTCGACCTCTGATATCTTTTCTTCTGCTTGATCAATTCGGCTGTTAAAACTTGTGCATAGTTTGCGAAGTTCTCGTGTTGTGTTTTTCAGCTCCATTAATTCACTTATATTCCTCTCTAAATTGTGTGTTATTGTTAACATTTCGTCAAACCTTTTTTCAAAGTTCTTAATTTCTTTGCATTGGGTTAGAACAAGTTCTTTTAATTCCCAGAAGTTTCTTATCATCCACTTTTTAAAGCCTGCTTCTGCTAATGGAACACAGTCTTTCTCCATCAGGCCTGGTTCTGTTGCTGATGAGGAAGTGTGATCCCCTATAAAGGGAGAGGCATTCTGATTTTGGGTATTCTCAGCCTTTTTAGGCTGGTTTCTTCCCTTCGTTATAGATTTATCCATCTGTGGTCTTTATAATTACCGTCTTTATAGTTGGGTTTCTGAATGGACGTCCAACTTGTTGATTCCCAGCGCTAAAATCTGAGCAACCCACTGTGCCGGCCAAAACAGCGGCTTTAAGACTAATGATGCTTTTCTGACACTGCACCAACAACCACCGCACCAAGGCAGTGGCACAACCGCCTCACCGGCCTCAAGAGTCGCGCTGGCGACCTGTGGGGCTCCTCTGCTGGGAATCTCCTGGTGCGTGAGCAACAAAAATTGATCTGAAAGTGTGGCGTCCTCTCGTTCTCTGCGCTTTCAGTGGGAGCTGCAATCCCGAGCTGCTAGTGATCAGCCATCTTGGATCTCTGAAATACAAAAAATAAAAATAAAATAAAATAAAAATAGCCATGCATAGTGGTGCACACCTGTAGTCCCAGCTACTCAGGAGGACGAGGCAGGAGAATCGCTTGAACCTGGGAGGCGGAGGTTGCAGGGAGCCGAGATCGCACCATTATACTCCAGCCTGGGAAACAGAATGAGATTCTGACACACACACACACACACACACACACACACACACACACACACACACAAAAGAATAATGTACCGGTGGTGATGTCTTAGTTTTGAGAAATGTGCCATGGTAATGCGAGATGTTCACATTTAGAGAAATGGAGTGAAAGGGATACAAGAACTCTCTGTACTATCTTTCCAGCTTTTCTGTAACTCTAAATGTTTCTCAGGATAAAATGTTTATTAAACAAAAAGAGCTAGCCTTTGCAGTGATGAAATGTGTTTGTCTTTAGACAAGTCAAAGGAGAGTTGGCCAAATCCCTTGCTGACGAGGAGGTCATCTCAACATCAAAAACCCTTTGCCCTCCCAAGTGACAAGTGGGGTAATAGTTGTTGTTCATAGGTTTATGTCAAAGACTAAATGAAATAAAACATGTAAAGGGTTTGGCATAGAGCAAGGAGCATGGCAAGCATTCAATAATCGCTAGCTGCTGTTGTTGTTAGTAAAACCACTTCACTAACAGTATCCCCATGATGCCACATCGGCTGGTGTGAGGGGTTTGTGGCTCTGCCAGCTCACAGTGGTTTTGCTCAGTGCCCTCTCAAATGTTGTATGAGTTCTGTGTTGCTGAATAATAATATGACCAAAAACTTAGTGTTCTTGTTTGTTTGTTTGTTTTTGAGACAGAGTCTCACTCTGTCTTCCAGGCTGGAGTGCAGTGGCACAATCTGGGCTCGCTGCAACCTCCACCTCCCAGGGTCAAGCGATTCTCATGCCTCAGCCTCCCAAGTAGCTGGGATTACAGGTGTGCACCACCACGCCTGGATAATTTTTGTATTTTTAGTAGCAATAGATAGAGATGGGATTTCACCATGTTGGCCAAGCTGGTCTTGAACTCCTGACCTTAAGTGATCCACCTGCCTCGATCTCCCAAAGTGCTGGGATTACAGGTGTGAGCCACCATGCCCAGACAATTTAGTGCTTTTAAAACACATTTATGGCCAGGCACCTGTAATCCCAGCACTTTGGGAGGCCGAGGCAGGCTGATCACTTGAGGTCAGGAGTCCGAGACCAGCCTGGCCAACACGGTGAGACCCCATCTCTACTAAAATACAAAAAATTAGCTAGGAATGGTAGCACGTGCCTGTAATCCCAGCTACTCAGGAGGCTGAGGCATGAGAATTGATTCAACCCAAGAGGCAGAGGTTGCAGTGAACCGAGATCTTGCCATTGCACTCCAGCCTGGGTGACAAAGTGAAACTCTGTCTCAAAAAAATATAAATAAATAAAATAAAATAAAACACATTTATTATCTCACAATTTCTGTGGGTCTGGAGTCAGGGCATTGCTTACCTGAGTCCTATGCAAAGCTGCAATTGTGATGTCAACAAGGGTCGGGGTCTCATCTGAAGGACCAACCAGGGAAGAATCCACTTCCAAGCCCATGTGGTTGTTGGCAGGGCTAAACTCTTTTACAGTGCAACACCTCTCACACCAAATGTGTAGGGTTTTTTCCATACCACAATAACCAGTTCTCCAGTTCTTCAGATACCAACTAGGTGTCCAGTGATTCAATTCAAGTCTGACACTATTGAGAGTTAGCATCCATCCTCACAGGTTAAGAGCTCAGTCTGGCAAGACTGCTCCCACTTCAAGCACCAATTGCAAGTCCTGGGCCTCCTGTACTTCTGACCAACAAGCTATAAATCAGGACTTCCCATGACCACCTCTCAGTTTCTATAATTTGCAAGAAAGATAGCACACAGGAAGGCACTTTACTTACTATTACTGGTTTATTATATAGGATACAACTCAGGAACAGCCAAATGGAAGAGTTGCATAGAGCAGGGTGTGTCGGGGGAGGGTGCAGAGCCTCGTGCCCTCTCAGTGTACCTCCCTGGCAGCACCTCAATGTGTTCAGAAACTAGATCTCCAAACCTGTTGTTTAGGGTTTTGATGGAGGTTCCATTATGTAGGCGCGATTGATCAAATCATTGGTCATTGGTGATAAACTCAATCGCCAGCCTTTCTCCCTCCCCAAGAGCTCTGGGGGATAGAGCTGAAAGTTCCAACTTCCTCATCTTGCCTCATTCTTTCTGGCAACCAGCCCCAACCCTGAAGCTATCTAGGGACCCCCCAACCACCAGTCGTCTCATCAGCATAAGAAAGACATTCATCACTCCAGAGATGCCAAGAGTCTTAAAAGCTCTTACGCCAGGAACCAGGGACTAAGACCAAATGCTATAACAACAGATGCTCCTATCATCTCTTCACTCAGGAAATTACAAGCGTTTTAGAAGCTCTGTGCCAGGAATCAGGGGTGAAGAATAAATATATACTTTTAATATTCATAGTATCATAGCGGCATTCAGCTCCTTGTAGGCCGTCTTGCTGGTGTTGGCTGCAGACCACCCTCAGTTCCCTGCCAAACAGGTCCCTCCATGGGGCTGCTCACAGAGTAGCAGCTGGCTGCAGTAAGCCAGCCAGGGAGAGAGGCTACCGGCAAGAAGGAAGTTACAGTCTTACCAAACATCATCCCAGAAATGACATCCTGTCACCTCTGCTGGTTAGAAACAAGTCACAGTTTCTCCCAAATTCAAGGGGACGGGATGACTCAAGGCGTAATAGCAAGAGACAAAAATAAAAATAAAAATAGATAAAAATCACTGGGATAACCATCTTTTGTTGTTGTTTTTGTTTTTTTGAGACAGTGTCTGTTTCCCAGGCTAGAGTGCCGTGGTGCGATCTCAGCTCACTGCAGCCTCAACCTCCTGGGCTCAAGCAATCCTCCCACCTCAGCCTCCTGAGTAGCTAGGACTACAGGCACATGTATCACTACACCCAGCTAATTTTTAAAAATTTTGTAGAGACAGGGTCTTGCTCTGTTGCCCAAGCTGGTCTTAAACTCCTGGGCTCAGATGATCTCCCCACCTCAGCCTCCCAAAGTGCTGGAATTACAGGTGTGAGCCACCATGCCCATCCACTGGGGAAAGGCCATTTTAAAGTCTTCCCAGCCCCGAAGTATTAACTCAAGGCCTGGCAGGTGGTGAATGAACAGCTGCCTAGTACCATGCATTGAAAGAAGCTGGAGAGGGGCTGAGGTGTCCAGGGGCATAGACAATAGTAGCTACGGTTTCCTGAGCACCTACTATGTGCCAGACACTGTCTTAATCACTTTGTAAAATACTTGCTCATTGACTTTTTCAACAATTCTTTGAGAAAGGGGTTACAAATACCTCCTTAGAGAAAAGACCCAGTGAGGCCCAGAAAGATTAAGCGACTCGCCCAAGGTCACACCGCAGAGTGGTGACAGAGCTCAGGTTGGGATTCAAGCCCAGGCAGCCTCACGTCAAAGTCCCGACTCTAAACCCTTATGGGGCCTTGTCTGTGTCAGCTAGTTGGAAAAAAAAGATTTGAGTCCATGGCTGTTGAATCTGGACATTTCTCTAAAAATAAAAATGAAGGTCAGTCCCTGTCACATGAAGGAAAGATGAAAGAGTTGGGTGTGTTCAGCTGGAGAAGAAAAAGAAAGAGAGGTCATGGCCACTGACTTCAGAGCTCTGAGTGGCTGCTGTAGGAAGGAGCAGGGACGCTTTCTGGATGGCTCGAAGGCAGACGTGGAGGGGTGGGGGTGAGCTCTGGGAGCCGGGGGAGGACCGTGGACAGGCCCCAGCCCGGCCAGCATCGTTCCCCTTCACGTGGAAGGAGAGGCTTGACCTTGTCCTTGCAGCTGAGCAAATATTTCTACTTCCCTGTTGCAGGCTGGAGTCGGACTCTTCTCCAGCCAGCTCGGCGGGCATTCAGAGCAGCGGCCTTGGGCCGTGGGGTGGAGGTCACCTCGGCCACCCTGACCAGATGGGACCAGAGTGATGACTGCCAGGCCCAGGTCAAAGGGCTCTGTTGACATCCCGTCTCGTTCTGAGCCTCATCACCGCAACTGCAAGGGGCTGCAGTCTCCCTTTCCAGGCCGTTCTCCATGCCGCTGCTGAGTTGTCTTTCCAGAACTTACAGAGGACCAGGTCACTCCCCTCCTCAAACCCTTCCATGGCTCCCTACTGCCCTCAGGATACATTTAACTTGGCCCAAAGGCCCCGTATGATGTGGCCCTGCTCACCTCTCAGGCCTTGCCTCCACTGCTTCCCCGAAAGTTCAGTCCCACCTTTCAGGCCTCTCCTATACATCCATCAAGACCCAGTCCACACACCACCTCCTCTGAGAAGCCTCCCTTGTTCCCTCCTATGGAGTTGCTTCCCCTTCCTGTACCACAGAAGCTCACATTTAGCTGGGAGCAGTGGCTCATGCCTGTCATTTAGCACTTCAGGAGGCTGAGGTGGGAGGGTCATTTGAGCTCAGGAGTTCAAGATCAGTCTGGGCAACACGGCGAGATCCTGTCTTTGTATAAAAATAAAAATTAATAATTAAAAAAAACCAGAAGCTCATATTTCTTGAGCACTCACTTGGTGCTTCACATGCATGAGCTCACTCAGTCCTCCCTACTGTTTCAGTTTCTTACCATCCTTATTTCCCAGATGGAGAGACAGGAACAGAGAGGTCAAGTGCTTTGTTCTAAGACACACAGCCAGTAAATGGCAAAGCCAGGACAGGAACCGTTTGTGCCTGACTCTAGAATCAGTGCTCTTTAAGTTTCACTGTTTATGTGTTTAAACAAAGTAAGCCATACAAACGGTAACAAACAACAAATGCAGGAGTGGCAGAGAAAGAAGAGAGGCAAGTGGAGGGGAGGGGAGGGGAGGGGAGAGAAAGGGTGAGGTGGGGGAGGGGAGGGGAGAGGAGGGGAGAGAAAGGGTGAGGTAGGGGAGGGGAGGGGAGGCCTCCACCCCGCCCCACAACAGCGACATTAGCCAGAAGATTTTTTAATGTGTTGAGAAGCTGGACCCAACAAAGCCCCCAGTTACCCAAATCCCTGTGCAAAAGGTCCATCTTGCAGGGCAGAACAGAATCCCACAGAATCCTGCTGCCAGGGGAGCTCAGCACCAGCGCAGGGGCAGCTGCCACCTGCTTCTCCACACTGGCCACAAGGCCAGATGCCCTGAAATGGCCCAGAGTGAGAACATCAGCGAGGAGCGACTTCTCACATAAATGTCCGGCGGCTTTTACGAGCTGGGAGTTACCCCAAGAGGAGCACTGTGCTGGAAGAAGACACCAGCAGTGCCAGGCGAGTCTAGGGGATCACGCCCAAGAGAGCACCAGGGGGCAGGCTCCCGGCATTTCTTCAACAACAAAAAGGCCCTTCTTTTGTCTTATGGAATATTCCACAGAAGCCCACCAAGAAAAACAGGGAGTAACAGTGGCTCGCGTGTAGTGAAGACTCACCATGGGCCAGCACTTTTGAAGGCTTTTGTGGCATACATTCCTTCAGTCCTCACTGCACCATTCTGAAGTCTCTCCATTCTCGTGTTACAGATGAGGACACTGAGGCGCAGAGCGATAAGTGACTTATACAAGGTCGTATAGCTCACATGCGGTAGAGATGCCTGGGGTGGGATCCAGACCCCGGCAGCGTGGTCCCAGAGTGCGTGCTTCTTAAATACTGTGCTGGGTAAAGCCACTCTGGTTAAAACACGTGTGAGAGGAGGGGTGGGGAGTGAGCTCTTGGACTCAACTGCCCCAACCCACTCTCAGATCCCAACAGCCCGTGAGGGATACCTGCAGACACCACAGCTCGAAGGGATGTCATTATTGTTGGACAGTTTTATGGCATCTCAGACCCACAAAACTGTTCATACCCCAGTCCTTCTCAGACAAATGCTGTGACTTGGTTGGTCTTATCCAGGTCAGTCTTAGTGTCTGCGCGGCTCAGGCACAGAGAGGACTGTGGGTACCAGGAGGGAGGATGATGGCAGGAAGAGTCCAGGCATGGGAGACAGAGAAGCGTGAGGTTCAAGCCTACCACCGCCTGGCATTAGCCAGGCCTCCCTCATCATCAGCAGCCAAGCCAGGCCTGGCTGACATAAGCGGAGGGAAATGTACTAGAAGGAGCACAGGGGCTCGCTGAACCCACGGGAGGCTGGAGGAGCAAGCTCAGGAGAGTCAGGTCGCAGGGAGGCTTTGCGAGGACTGGAATGAGGGGAGCAGGGAGCGGTCTGTTGTGGGCACTTCTGAGACCTGAGCCCCCTGCCCAGTGCCTGGCTCTCCGTGGCACTCTAAGGATAGCTGCCGAATGAATAAATCCACGGGCACCTGACGACAGGAAAAGGCTGTTTAGGATATTGCTACAACCACCATAACAGCAACAACAATCCCCAGCGCGGTTCCTTTTGACCTTGGATCCGTGCTCAAGATTCAGAGACTTAGCAGAGTACAGACAGCTGGTCAAGCGGGAGTGCACACTAGAATGGGGGTGATGGAGGGGGCTGTGGCTCCCTCTATTTTCATAGAAGGCAAGGAGCGCCTAGAATTACCCCTACCACCACCGCCCCCACTGAGATGGCACGCAGGGAGCATTGCCATTTGCCCCAAGGAATCTAGAAGTCGGACCCTGGCAGCCAATCCAACAAATGCCTGCTATAACCGCCCGCCCCTGTTGGTAGTGATCGTCACACTGACATTGGCGCTACGATTTATGGGCATGAAGCGATCTCAAGACTGTGCTGAGCACCTCCCCGCAATGTCTCACCGAGTCTTCATAACAGCCTCACAGTTACTGCTCCTATTTTATCAATGAGGAGATTGAGGCTCAGAGAGACAAAGTCACTTGGCTGAGGTCACAGAGCCAGTGGGAGGTATTTACAGAACCCAGACTGCTGGACTCTGAACAGGGTCTTCCTGACCGTGATGGCATGGCTTCCTCCTCTGCCGTGGTGCCGTGTGACCTTTGGCAAGTGAGTCAGACTCTCTGGCCCTCTGTGCTCTGCTCATCAAGCTGTGATTGTCCAGAGGGGCATATATTTAATATATTCAAAGGTGCCCTATGGGCCTGCAGTGCTCCCGACCCTGACCTGAGTTTCTGCCTCTGTAATGACCCACTCATTTTCTCCTACAGAGATACGGTAAGTAGCTCACACCTGTAATCCCAGCACTTTGGGAGGATCACCAAGACGGGAGGATCACCTGAGGTCGGAGTCTGAGTGAGACTGGCCTGATCAACATGAAGAAACCCTATCTCTACTGAACATACAAAATTATCTGGGCGTCGTGGCGCATGCCTGTAGTCCCATCTACTTGGGAGGCTGAGGCAGGAGAATCACTTGAACCAGGGAGGCGGAGGTTGCGGTGAGCCAAGATCACACCACTGCACTCCAGCCTTGGCAAAAGAGCAGAACTCCGTCTAAAAAGTAAAAGAAAAAAGAGATATGGTAAGGACTTAGTAATGTAACCTATGCTAAAGCACATAGTAGGCTGACAGCTCAGGGAGCCACACTGGGCATCCACCTGTGTCACTAGCCCTGACATCCTGCACGTGTCAGGTCCAGAGAACTCCTGTGCACTCAGGGCCTACACAGGCAGTGCCTGGGATTTTCCACTCAGCTGTATAGGCTTAGGCAAGTCACTTTTCATCATGGGCCTCAGTTTCCTTATCTGTCACAGGAGGGGGCGGTGGAGGCAATCTCCAAGGGCATGGAAGCGCTGACATTAGATTTTAAGCAGTAAAATACGCGTGCTCACCTCCGGAAAGCATTTCAGGCAGGCCTCACGGTGTCCTTAGAACGGGCCAAATGAATGCTGTAAATTTCCCCTTCTCCGAGGACCTCTCTCCTTCCACACCCTCCTTCTTGACGGCTCACACTTTCTCTGCTTTCAGAGAGATGTTTTTCAAGCATCCCACGTGGGGGCCCAAGCAACAGCCACGTGCAGAAGCCCAGCCCCGGCAGTAATCCCGGGCGGAAAGCGAGCGGGAAGAAACGTGCAGTCGGAAGGTGCCAGGGAAGAGGTCTTGTCCCTGATTTCCCAGTGGTCCATATGGGGTGGAGGCCAAGGACCGGGCCTTCGGGAAGTCCGGCAGGTCCTCTGAGAGGGCGTCACTGGGACTATTCATAGCCCAGGGTCCTCACCGGAATTTGGCAGGCAGGGCCAGGCACCAGCAGGGATCTTGTCTGTCTGTGGCACCAACGCAAGCTAAGTTGTTTACACTCTTCTTCCTTCCACCGCCTCGCTTAGCCTCAGACCGAGTGCCAACCATCCTCAGGCCTGAATAGGTGTCCAAGACCCAGAACAGGGTCTGTGTGCTGCATGGAATAAAATGAGTACTGGATTTGGAGTGAAGGATATAACCATGGGATTTGGCAAGGCACTGAATAGGGTTGCTGTGTGTGGTTGTTAAGGTCATGCACTGAACAAATACACCTGGGCGATGAAGTGAATGGGGCTAAAATCCATCCTGTGCTCTGCTCACTAAGCCATGATTGCCCAGAGGGGCATATTTTTCGAATATGACCCACCCATTTCCTCCTACAGAGACCTGGTAAGGACACAGTAATATAACCGACGCTAAAGAACCCAGTGGTTAGTTGCAATGAATTACCATTATTTATACAAAGCCTTGTTCCACACAGGTTTAAAGGCCGCTTATGAAATTACATATGGTTAAATAGAAAATATGATTAGATACAATATTGTACATTGCTTGAATGAGGGAAGGCAAAAACGAGGCATATGCACCAATCCTTCCCTTTCTGTGTACATGGCAGACATCACTAATGGATGGATCCATCGTGCACCTTGTCCACATTCTGAAAGTCACTTTTCACCCTGGCACAAAGGCAATGAGGACATCGGTAAAGGGCTGTATCTTCATGCTGCACAGTAGGTCAATAAATGAAAATTCTATTCTGGGGCCTGTGGTGAGGGGAAGGGAAGTGACCTGGATCAGGAAGTCCCTCACTGCCGTGTGTCATAGCTTCAGCCTTGAGCTTCATCGTGGGCAAAACACAGATGTAAACAGGCAAGCATGCACACGCACTCGCAGGCACAATCAGGGCCCAAGGTAACCATTGTACCAGTTTCTCCGGTTTCGTGCAAATCGCCTGCACTGAATTCTCAGCGAATTTTTCCTGGGGTTCCTCATAATGGGGTCATGCGATGAATCAGAAAACACCCTCAACAGCAGCCCTAGAATAAGCACATTGGCAGGTTTTCATTGGTGACTCTATTGCGCAAGCCCTGGGTGCAAAACCAAATCAGAACCCAGTGAGGGCGCTGTCAACCCTGTCCTCCGTGACACCAAGCTCATGGGAAGAAAGAGAAGCCCAAAGCTCTGCTGAGTCTCTGGCATTGGAGAACAGACCTTCAAATGGACCCAAAGCCCTTTTCTATGGATGAGGAGACCAAGACCCTGGGAGGGTAGGTGCTCCTCCAGGTCCACAACTCCAAGCCCCGGAGTTTTTCCACTCTACTCCACCACTCCCCTGGGAGGCTGCTTACCCCTGAGGACCACTTCCTGGTCCAGCTCAACCCACCAGCGGAATCACCCCACCAAATCCCACGGTCTAGCCCCCAAAGCAATACCGAGAACCCCCCACCACCACACTGGAGAGCAAGACTGTGGGCTACACTGTCCCCAAGGCACCTCTCCGTAAACTCAAGTCTCCATGGGAACACATATCTACAGTGTGGTCCTGGGGCATCCTGGGGGAGGTGGCATTTGAGCAGACCTTCAAGGACAGGCCCTTCCTGTGCCATAGTTTGGCAGACCACACAGTTGGGATAATGCAGACCGCAGTTCAAATCCCAGCCCTGCTGCTCCCTGGCTGTGTCCTTGGGAAAGTTATCTCACCTCCTCTGAGCCTTAGCTTCCTCGTCTGTAAAATTGGAACTGCTCCTAGGGTAGGCATGAGGGCTGCGTGAGATCCAGACCACTAACTGAGCGGTTTATTACTCACTCTATTATCATGACCGCCGATCACTCACTCACGACGTAGACAGAGCACTGGCCAGGAGCTGGGCAGACCTGAGCATGGATCCTGGCTCAGATACAACGAGCCAAGTACCTTTCTGAGCCTCAGTTCCCCCATCTGTTAAACGGGAGGCAGGACTCTTCCGAAGGTCAGTGGCCTGTGAGGGCGCAGTTCCAGTTTTGGCCCCGCAGAAGCGGGAAGCACAAGGGAACTGGACTTGGGCTAGAGGGAGGCAGGGCCCAGGAGGTCCTGAGGCCTGGAGCTCACCAGCAGCTCCCCTCACCGGCCTGGGCCGAGGGAATGCGTAGGAGGGAGGTCCAGGGAGGGGGCCCTGGAGCCGGGAGGAGCAGCCCTGGCGGCGGGCAGCAGTGCGGTGACCCAGGAGGGAGGGAGAGCTTGGCTCCGAGCTCATCACTCAGCGAGCTGTCTCACCCCGGGCTGGGAACCCCGGCGGCCTGTCCTCCCCACTTCCTGCGCGCTGGGTCAATATTGTGATTTCCACTGTGCTGCCCGCCTGGGACGGCCTGGCCCTGTGCGCCGCCCAGGGTCACGGGGCTACAGGGAGACAGGGGTATGGAGAGGTCACCCGCTGCCGGGAAGATGACTCAGGTCCTGTAGGCTGCAGGCGGCGCGGCCGGGAGCCAGGAGCCCCAGCGCAGCCTCACCTCCAAATGCACAGAAATGGCGCCTGAACAAGGCCTGTGCGCTCTCCCATCCAAACCAGGGGATCAGTCAAGGCCCGGAGAGGGCAGGGACTTGCCCAAGGTCACACCGTGCATCTGTGGCTGAAGGAGGCCCTGAATCCCATCTCCTGGCGTCAGATCCCGACCAAACCTCCATCTTCTACCCTCCCTGCCCAAGGAGGCCTACCAACCTTCCTATTCATCAGCATCTGGGATGGACGTCTTCCCATACCTCTGCCAGAGCACAAAGAGAGAGGACAGACTGATCTCGACCAAAGAGCGTTGGTTGGAGGCTTCTTCAGGAGTGAGGGGTGGTCAGGAGGACACAGTTCAGGACACCCACACACTGGGAGTTATAAGGATGGAGGGCGCAAGGCGCTAGCCCTGGGGATCCAGGAACTGGGGCTTCATTTTTCCTAGTGAGCTCGTCCTGTCCAGGCTGGGTGCAGACTTCGCCTCCTCCCTGGAGCACCTGCCGCACCCCTGCTCTCCTCCAGGCCACCTCCTCCATGCTGTGCACTTCTCACACCGCACACCTACCTCCCGCAGTGGATCAGGAGCTCCTGGGGGAAGGGGCCTGGGCGATCTCACTTCCAGATCCCAGGCCCAGCCCTGGGCAAGGCCATTCCTAGGCCCTGCTAGCACTGCAGAGTGAGGGCAGGGAGGAATCCTATCTTCCCACATTGCTGTGAACTCTGAAGGGGGGATGTTCCTGCCCTCCCAGTGTCACCTTTCCTGGAAACTCTTTTATTCTTCACCTGTTCCTCCTGCTCTTCCTTTAGGTCTCCACTTTGCTGTTACCTCCTCCTGGAAGCCCTTCCAGACCACTCTGCAAAACCACATTAGCTGGCCCTGCTGTGAGTCCAATATACCTCCCTCTCAGTGCTCTTACCCCAGGTGAATGTAATGGCTTATTAAATGTTCTTCCCTTCTAGGCTGAACTAGGACTGGAGTCCCTATCTCTGAGTGAGATGAGACTCACCACTGTGTTTCTAGCTCAGGGCCTAGATGGATGGATGGATGAGTGGGTGGATGGATGGATGGGTGGCTGGATGGGTGGGTGGATGAATGGATGGATAGATGGGTGGATGAATGGATGGATAGATGGGTGGATGGATGGATAGATAGATGGGTGGATGGATGGACTGATAGATGATGGATGGATGAATGGAGGGATAGGTTGGGGGGTGGATAGATGGATAGTTGGGTGGGCAGATGGATGGATAGTTGGGTGGGTGGATGGATGGATAGTTGGGTGGGTGGATGGATCAATGATAGATGGATGGATCGATGATGGATGAATGGATGGATAGGTCGGTGGGTGGATAGTTGGATAGTTGGGTGCGTGGATGGATGGATTCCTCATGGAGCCAGGCTAATACTAGGGATTCAGGAGATGCTGGCTGATGGAGATGAGGGTTGTGATGACAGTGGTGCCCGGGGTGGATATCTCTTGCTCTTTTCTGTCCAGCATCCCTCATACCCCAACCTTAGTTTACTATCAGCCACCTGGTCCCCTGTGGGAAACTGCTGTTCCTCCCTTACATGAGTCTGTCAATTACTGAACGCCAGTGCCCCACCCACATGACCTGGACTTGGTCAACGATTGTCCCCCACTTCCTCAGACACAGTGATTGCTCCAAGGGCAGGCACACAGCCCAAACAAGGCCAGTCAGTCCTTCCTTGGAACTGACATATGGATCTCAGAAGAAAGCAGCTCTCTGGTTTTAGACTGTGGTTGCCAAGCTGGGCTGATGGTAGCCAAGTTCTCCACCACACAGAAGGAAAAGAATGAGGCCAGTTCCAAAGGGAGGCAGAGACAGCATGGGTGAGTGACAGACAGTGATAGTCCTGTTGGCCCTGAGCCGTGATTCCAGCCCCCTAGCTGTACTCCCCAGGGCCACTTCCCAGGCCAGCAAGTCCCCTTTTTTGCTCAAGCTAATGTGGTGTGGCTTTTCTCCCCTTCTCTCACTGCAATGGGAAGGTTTCTGAATAACAGTAAACCAAAGAGAAAACAGTGAGAGAAGCAGGGTAAGTCCAAGTGGAGACACAGACATTGAGCAGCAATTGACCAGCAGATTCAAGGAGATGTAAGAATCTCCTGCTACAGGCATGGCCAGAGACCCTCCAGCCCCAATGTGGGCGGAGCCAAAGGACAAAGGCTTTGGAGCAGAAGGAAGCATGTAGGTGGGGTTGGAGCACCTTTGCTGCAAATGACAGAAACCCTAATCAAACTGGCTTATTTAGCAGGAAGGGGAATTCATCGGTTCACATATCTAAAATGTCCACAGGTGTTTAGTTTCAGGCATGGCTGGATCCAGGTACTTAATTGCTATTGTCAGGAATCACCTCTTTCCGGGCCTCCACCCTGTTTTCCTGTGTTGGATCCATTCTCAGGTAGGCTCTCTCCAGATGATGACAACTTAAGACTTCTATCCTAACAGCAAACTCAACTGAAAGGACACCCCCTTCTCCATTGTTGCAGCGAAATCCCAGAACGTAATCTGATTTGCCTTGATTTGATCATGTGCTCACCCCCAAACCAACCATGAGATGAGGCAAAGGTGGTGCTCTCATCTGCAGGCTTGGGCCACAGGAGCACTCAAGGTAAGCCCCACCCAACCCACAACCTGAGAGTGGGGAGGGGGCCTCCCTAAGGGATCCTGCCTTCAGAGGCGGGAGCGTGGGCTGGGCAGACAGAATGAAAGTTGTCTACAATCCCTGGGAAGAGGTCTTTGGCTGGAAGTTGCTCTCCACAGGAATGAAGGCCCGAGGGAGAGGAAGGGAGCTCTTTGGGGAAAGGATAACATTCCCTTTGGCTGGGATGGTCTTTGGGGGAGGGCGGAAGTCCCCATGAAGGGAAGAGGCTGGATGAGAGGAGCTCTCGGTTACTCCCAGCCCTGGAAGTCTTGGGTTTGCAGCTGTGACGCCAATGGTCTGAAGCCAGACACATTCCTGGACTTGGCCAAACAGGCAGAGCTGAGATTCAAAGATGTAGGAGCACCTCTGATGTCTGCATCTGCACGCTCCAAGCTCATGTGTATACCAGTCCTGCAGGCGTGCAGAGAAAATCGCAGCCTGACCTGCCCACATCGTCTAAGTTCTACAGTCTGTGGGAGAGAGAGCTGACAGCTTCCACGTTGTCAGAGGGCAGCAATGTCCAGGGCTATTCTGGAGTGGTCCCCAAGCCCACCCTGAGAAGAGACTGCAGCTGTGGAGCTCGGAAACCCCTGCTCTGTGCTTGGAGAAAATGAGGGAGGAATGCCCTCTTGACTCTTCAAGGCTGCCAGGCCCCCTCCCCATACTTCACAGAGACCACCCGGGCTCACACCCACTCCCCCAGCCCTTGGCCAGGCACTTCCCCTTAACTCCCTGCTTCAACTCCTCCTGTCACCTGTGGAGCCAAGGATGGATGCGCCATCAGGGAGCTACACACATCTTCGTGAATGAGGCACATGTTTCTCTGAGAGTCTGTGTCCTCAGCTGTGCTATGGAGGAGAAACCTTCCTGGCCAACCCTTCAGGCACCGCTAAGACCATCACATGGCCAGTGGCTCCGATCACGGCTTGGGAAATTAGAAAGCCTCTCTCACAGGGCACTTCATAGTGACTCCCCTGCATGGACACAGCCGGTAGGTTCTGAACCCTGCAGTGTGCTGTCCCTTGGAGTTGCGGTCTGGGGAGAGGATGAGTCTGTCTGGTCTGGAGGCAGGAGGATGGAGGATGGAGGATGGAGGCAGGAGGATGGAGGATGGAGGTAGGAAGATGGAAGATGGAGGATGGAGGATGGAGGCAGGAGGATGGAGGATGGAGGCAGGAGGATGGAGGTTGGAGGTTGGAGGCAGGAAGATGGAGGATGGAGGCAGGAGGATGGAGGTTGGAGGTTGGAGGCAGGAAGATGGAGGAGGGAGGCAGGAAGATGGAGGATGGAGGATGGCATAAGGAAGTCTTGAAATCCTTTCAAGCTTTCCATGGATTGGTCCAGCCTGGAAAAGGTGTGGCCAGACGTCTCTGAATTCCCACCAGACAGGACCCCAGCCCCTTTGTCATCTCTCCAGCACGTGCTGAGCATGTAATATGAGCTCAGAAGTCACGTGTTGAGGGAAACTTCCCCAAGGCACCCCACAAGAGACACTTCCTCTTGCCCTCCCCTATGATCCGCCACTGGTCCTGTGATGCTCCATCACAGCCCCTCCAGAATCCATCCACTTCTCACCACATCTGCGGCTACTGCCCTAGTCCAAGCCACCCTCTCTCCCAGTCATCTTCCCAGTCTCCTCACTGGCCTGTGTGCACCACTACCCTGGCACCCTTTCTTTGTATGGTAGACAAAACACTACAGCCCAGCAGCAAAACACAACAGCCCAGTGACAAGACACAATAGCCCAGCCACGGACACAACAGCCCAGCGACGAGAAGCAACAGCCCAGCAATGAGACGCAACAGCCCAGCCACAGACACAACAGCCCAGCCACGAGACACAACAGACCACTGACGAGACACAACATCCCAGCCACAGACACAACAGCCCAGCGACAAGATGCAACAGCCCAGATATTTAGGGCCATTGTCCTTCTAATGGCATCCCATTGCTCTCAGAAAAATAGAAAAATATCGGGCCAGGCGCAGTGGCTCACACCTGTAATCCAGCACTTTGGGAGGCTGAGGCAGGTGGATCACAAAGTCAGGAGATTGAGACCAGCCTGGCCAACATGGTGAAACCCCATCTCTACTAAAAGTACAAAAATTAGCTGAGCATTGTGGCGCATGCCTGTAGTCCCAGTTACTCGGGAGGCTGAGGCAGGAGAATTGCTTGAACCTGAGGGCAGAGGTTGAAGTGAGCCGAGATTGCGCCACTGCACTCCAGCCTGGTGACGGAGTGAGACAATGTCTCAAAAAGAAAAACAGAAAAATATCCACGCTCAGCCAAGGAGTAAAGATGATCCAATGTTTCTTTCTTTTCTTTCTTTCTTTCTTTCTTTCTTTCTTTCTTTCTTTCTTTCTTTCTTTCTTTCTTTCTTTCT
>NW_022436983.1:15258420-15374238 GCF_009761245.1 Sapajus apella | reverse complement strand
TCTTTCTTTCTTTCTTTCTTTCTTTCTTTCTTTCTTTCTTTCTTTCTCTTTCTTTCTTTCTTTCTTTTTTCTTTCTTTCTTTCTTTCTCTTTTTTTTTTTTTTTGAAACAAGAGTCTTGATCTGACACACAGGCTGGAGTGCAGTGGCGAAATCACAGTTCACTGCAACCTCCACTTCCCAGGTTCAAGCCATTCTCCTGCCTCAGCCTCCCAAGTAGCTGAGATTACAGGTGCCCGCCACCATGCCCAACTAATTTTTAAGTATTTTTAGTAGCGATGAGATCTCACCATGTTGGCCAGGCTGATCTCGAACTCCTGACCTCAAGTGATCCACCTGCCTCAGCCTCCCAAAGTGCTGGGATTACGGGCATGAGCCACTGCATCCACCCAGTGTTTCTATTTAAATTGTGGTAAAAATCTACGTAACTTAAAGTTTACCGTCTTAACCATTTTTAAGCATACAGTTTACTAGTGTAAAACACATTTGCATGGCTGTGCATCCACGTCAAGAACTTTTTCACCTTCCCATAATCAACTCTATCACTAAACGATAACTCCCAGTTTTCTCTCCTCCCCAGCCCCTGGCAGCCACCATTCTACTTTCTGCCCCTATGAAACTGACTACCTAAGTGTCTCATATAAGTGGAATCCTACCATGTGCCTGACTTATTTCATGGGGCATAATGTCCTCAAAGCTCATCCATGTTCCAGCACATGTCAGAATGTTCTTCTTCTTTAGGGCTGCATAATATTCCATTGTATGGAGAGACCCCATTGTGCATATCCATTCATCCATCAATGGACACGTGGGGTGCCTTCACATTTTGGCTATTGTGAATAATGCTGCTATGAACATAGGTGTGCAAATATCTCTTCAAGACCCTGTTTTCAGCTGGGTGCAGTGGCTCATGCCTGTAATCAGCATCTTGGGAGGCTGAGACGGGCAGATCACTTGAGGTCAGTTCAAGAATAGCCTGGCTAACATGGTGAAACCTCATCTCTCTGAAAATAAAAAATAAAAAAAACTAGCTGGGCTTGATGGTGGGTGCCTGTAGTCCCAGCTACTCAGGAGGCTAAGGTGGGAGAATCGCTTGAACCCGGGAGGCAGAGGTTGCAGTGAGCTGAGATGGCGCCACTACACTACAGCTTGGGTGACAGAGCAAGACTCCGTCTTAAAACAAACAAACAAAAACCTGTTTTCAATTCTTTGGGATATCTATCTAGAAGTGAAATTGCTGCATCATATGGTAATTCTGTGTTTGGCTTTTTTTTTTTTGAAGAACTACCATACTGTATTCTACAGTGGTTGTACCATTTCCCATTCCCACCACAAAGGGAATGAGCGTGAGGGTTCCAGTTTCTCCACATCCCTGACAACACTTGCTATTTTCTGGGATTTTTTGATAGTAGCATCTTAATGGTGTGAGATGGGATCCAATCCTTCCTTCCTTCCCTCCTTCCTTCCTTTCTTCTTTCCTTCCTTCTTTCTTTCTTTCCTTCTTTCTTTTTCTCTTTCTCCTTTATTCCTTTTTTTTTTTAAATTGAGACAGGGTCACACTCTGTCTCTCAGGCTGCAGTGCAATGATACAATCATGGCTCGCTGCAGCCTCCACCCCTGCCCAGGCTCAGGTGATCCTCTCACCTCAGCCTCCCGAGTAGCTGAGACTACAGGCACATGCCATTACACCTGGCTAATTTTTGTATTTTTTTGTAGAGACAGGGTCTTGCCATGTGTCCAGGTTGGTCACGAATTCTTGGACTCAAACAATCTGCCCACCTCGGCCTCCCAAAGTGCTGGGATTACAGGTGCCACTGTGCCTGGCCCAGTGTTTCTTAATGGGGGAAATGTCAGTATTGTGTGGGACTCCTGGGTAATGCAGAGCATTTGTCACCCCTCCTAGCACTGAATGCCAGGAGTTTGTCCCCCTGTCCCTGTGACAACCAGAAAATACTCTCTGGGGAGGGAGGTACCTCCCTGGCTGAGAACCCCCCATCCTGCTCGCCCACCCCCGCCTCACCTCATATAACTCTCCTCTTGTTCACCACCCCAGCCATCCTGGGCTTCTTTCCATCCCTCGGTCATTCCCACCTCAGTTCTACCTCAGGGACTTTGCACCTGCCGTTCCCTCAGCCTCACCTGCTCTTCCAGATCCTCACACGATGGATCTCATCCTTCAGGTCTCAGCTCAAACAGCACCCCACCAGGGAGCTCTTCTCTGATCACCCCAGCGAAAGCATCTTTCTGTCTCGCACATGGCCCTGTTTTACTGTTCTTTCTTGACATCTGAAATTACCTTATTTTCTGAAGCCAAGGTGACCTTTTAGAAGAAACTAAAAATAGGCTGGTCAGTGTAATCTCAGTACTTTAGGAGGCTGAGACAGGCAGACTCCTGGAGCCCAAGAGTTTAAGACCAGCCTGGGCAACATAAGGAGACCCCATCTCTACAAAAAAATTAGCCAGGCATGGTGGAATGTGCCTGTAGTCCTAGATACTTGGGAGGCTGAGGTGGGAGGATCACTTGAGGCTGGGAATTCAAGGCTGCAGAGAGCCATGATCACACCACTGCACTTCAGCCTGGGTGACAGAGTGAAACTCTGTCTCAAAAAAATAATAAATAAATATTTTTTTTAAAAAATGAAATTACCTTATTTATTGTTAATGTGCTTACCATCTCTCCATCAATGATACAAGTGCCTTCGTCTGTCTCCCTCTCATTGGTAACCTAACAGCTAGAGCAATGCTTGGCACATAACAGATGCTTAATAAATGTTTGTTGACTGAATGAATGATCTGTCACATTCAATGTTAGAGCTGAAAGGTAGATCACCCATTCTTGCCACCACTCCGTTATACAGAGGGGAATCACAAGGCCCAGAAAAAGGAAAGGACTTGCCCAAGGTCACACAAGGTCTAAGCTGGGGCCAGTCCCTGGTTTTTGTGACCCCAGCCTGGTGCTTTTTCCTCCACAGCTCACACCTGGAGGGTTTCTGTACCGGGCAGAGTGAAAATTTAGGATCTTCACATGGCAGTAAGAGTGAGAGGCTCTGGAGGGGCACGTGGAACCGAGGCTGCCTGCTACCTGCAGAGGCTCACGGGCACCAGCTGCACACAAAGCTGACCAGCAACCTGTGGGCAGAGTGGCCTTCGCCCTGCAGTGACCCTCCATCCATCCTCTTTCTCTTGCTCCTTCCTCTCTCCCTTTTTTAAATCTCTCCATCCCGAGGGAGCCCAGTCGAAGGAACGCTACAATCACTCTGTCTGCCTTCTCCCAAGAACGGCCACAGCAACCCGCAAATGCCCCCCTCCCAGATCTGCTCCAATTCCAGTCCATTTGGAGAAACTAACTTTGGCCCCCTTGATCCATGGAGCTCTCAGCCAGTGTTAACCTGACGTGGGTTGGAAGGTATTTCTCCAGGGAGGCGGTTTCACATAGAATCAGGCTGACCTGGGTTCACATCCCAGCTCAGCCCCTCGCAAGTCAGAGCCAAGTCACCCATTCCTGATTCAGGGGTTTCCTCGTGTGCAGGGTGAGGCGGCCTTCCCAGGGGCGTGGTGAAGAGTGATTTGCGGTCATCATGCATGCGCTGTACTCACCACTGTTCATTGCTGCTTGTGTCCAGTGGCCGGAGGGCCTGCCGAGTACCATCCTCACTCTCCCGTCTTGCCCAAGCTTTCCTAGGAAGCTCCTCCCATGTCCATTTCCAGAGGATCAGGCAAAACTCCATGTCCAATGCATCTAGAGAAACAGGATAAGTGCAGTCATACTGATAACTAGTACGACCCCATTTGTGGAGTATTTACGATGTAAAGATGCCATCCTGAGCCTTCTGCAATTGATAACAAAGGCAATGCCCACAGCCACCCTGGAAGCAGGTGTGATTTTTACCCCCATTTAATGGATGAGGAAACTGAGGCAAAGAAAGCCACATAGAATTGTCTAGGTCACATGGGTCAAAAGCAACTGTACCAGGCAGCCTGGAGCCGGGAAGAAGGCACACACAAAGGCGATGGAGCACCAGGGGGTGCCCAGCCCGGCGAGGAGAGTGAGGCAGGCTGTGTACCCAGGGCCCGAAAGGGAAGCTGGTGAAGGAGAAATGCTCTGCTGTAGCGTCACCTTCTCAGGGAGGCCCCCGGGCCAACCGCCCACCCAAACCAGCACCCTTTGCCCCAGCCTCCCTGACCAGCCCCTGCTTTGCTTACCGTTCTCACAGGACACAAACTCCCCGGGCTGGAGCAACAGGCAGAGATCAATCACGAAGATCCAGGAAGGCAGGGTCAAGTGTTTGGACCTTACACCTTTTACCACTGACTACCCGAAAAGAGGGGGAAAGATTACCGGAGGCAACTCCACAACACACACACACCACACACACACACACACACACACACACCCCTTACCCCAAACAAGGCTTTGCCAGGCATCCACAGGGGCGTGCCTCAATTCTTCATTTGAACATGCATCCACCACCCTGAGGGATCTCGCTGAGCTCTAGAGAGTTAGGTGAATGTGCGTGAGCAGACAGGCCACTCTTGGGGTGTCCACAGTCCTCCAGGAGATGTGACATATGAACACCTCCGTGCCTCTCCTACATGGTCCTGCTACCCGGACTGCCAACCACACAAACAGTAAATATTTATTGAGGATCTGATACATACCAGGCACTTGAGAAACAAGGGTGATCCATGACAGATATGGTTCCTGCCTGCACAGAGCCGTGGTATGTCCTGGAAACTCCTGCACATCCCTCAAAACCCTGCTCTAATGCCCTCTTTTTTCTGTGAAGCCTCCTGACACCTCCAAGCAGCACTGCTCCTTTTCCAGTGCTCTCCTAGCATCCTATGACTTCATTTGTAGAGGAGGGAGACAGGAAATATCCAGCCACTGAAAACTCACCATGCCCCAGGCTCCATGCTAGGTACATCACAGGCAATGTCCTTCTTCAGGCTCTCAGCAACTCTGCAAGGGAGCAAATAGTCTTCATTTTTTTCAGATGGGAAAATGGTCTCAGAGAGGTTGTCTCTTGCCCAAGGTCACACTGTCAGCTGGTAAGTCAGAAAGCAAGGACAGGTAACCAAAGTGTCACCCCAAGGTCAGCCGCTGTCCGTGATGTGGATGCCTGAAAGGCAGGGGTGGTGGGTCACACTGGGATTGCCCAGGTCTCAGTGCCAGCAGGGCACACAGCCTGTGCCTGTGTGTGGGAAGAACCCAGGAGATGGCCCTGGAGCCCCGTGGGGGCTGCACTGCCCTTCATGGGGCCTAGGTGGCGATGTGCACACTCGTCTCCCCAGTCCCTGCTCTCGTCCACCTTCCGCTCCTGAATTTGATGGCCTGAAAGGCACCTCTCTCCTTCCTCGGCTTCCTCTCCCTGGCAGCCGCAGGGGCAAGCTCAGCCTCTGTCCCCACCGACTGGGGTACGCCCCTGGCTGAAGCTTGCCACCAGAGTGAGGTCTCAGGATGGGCCAACTCTCCTTCCCCAAAATGCTTCAGGGAGCAGACAGCAAGAGGTGTGGGGAGGACTCACTCATGTCCATGGTCAGACCCAGTAAGTGGCTGGTTCAGGCATTCAGGGGGTTGCCGCAGACCCATCCTTGCCTGGTCTCCCCGCTCTCTGGGTCCTAGTGGGGCCTCCCTAAACCCAAACAAGGCCAAGAGCTGCGACCTACAAAGTTCCAGGGACAGAGACAGAACCTGTCGTCCACCTGCACCATCCAGATGGGAGATGGAGACCCAGAGAGGGACCGGGACAAGCTCTTGTCCAAAGTGCCCCTCGAGTCAAAAGGATCTAGGGTAGAGCCCAGATTTCCTGATTTGCATCCTCAGCAATTTCCAGCACAATTTGAAGCTGTTTCCACAGGGCCCCGGAGGCAACCAGAGAAAAATGTAGTCCAACCAGTTATCTGATGTAGTAATAATAAAAACAACAACAACTCCCATTCCTGTCCAGATTTCAGCCTTTCGCCTGCATTACCTCACTTGTCCTGTCACCTGCACGGGAGGTGTGTGCCGCTGTCCCTCATTTTATGGGTTCCCCAGGGAGGAAGGGGCTTACTCAAGTTTCCAGAGTGTTGGGACCAGGTCCCAGCTCCTAGGCTGGAGTCTCACCAAAGTGCGGGCTAGGAGGGGGCCAGCAGAGGCATGATGGGAGGGAAAGAGGCAGGGAAGGCTGTGCATTGGGTGGGGGGAGCAGTCAAGCTATAAAGTGTGAGTGGGGAGTGCCCGAGGGCTCTTCCTCCTCCCACACCTGCTCGTGCCTACCCTCCCTTCTAAAGCAGCAGCCGGGGCCTGTCTCGGACCAGCTACATCTCCTCCATTCCTTTCTCCCCACTGCAGTGCCCAGACAGGGACCTGGGCCTCCGCTGACCATCAGGGCTGGCTTTCTCTGACTGATTTAGACAAGTTCCCCCCGCATCTTAGAATCAATTTCTCTATCTGTTAAATGACTCAGTTGGGCTTTGGCTTGGGGCTTGTAGCTCTCAGGGCCCGACCCCTCTAGGGAAAAGGGTGAGGCAAGACGAAGGGAACAGGAGTAGCTGTGTATTGAGCACTGATGATGTGCCAGGTGCCAAGTGCTAGGTTCCTTGTTGGTGGCACAGGGCAGTCAAGACAGATGCTCAGGGTCTTCCTGAACCTCAGTTTCCTTATACGTCCAGCGGAAATGATTCATCTACCTCGTAAGATTGTAGGGAGAGCCCAATGTGATCACGTATCTACTGCACTTGATCTCAGCCAAAAGGCCAAAAAGCGATGTGATCATGTATGTAATGCGCCACACGTAGCGCCCGCCCAGCACCCATCATCATCCCATCACCATCGGCACCGCCATCTCTCCCCTTCTTCTGGTCTGGTCCAGTCCATGCAGGACTCAGCCCTAAAAGGAATCTCCTGACCCCAAATCAGAAAAGCCTGGGCTCTCCTACCAGCTCTACCGTTAACCTTCTGAGTTCCCCAAACCTCAGTTTCTTCACCTACAGAATGAGACCCTGGTCTGTGTGGGAGGGCCTTAGGGACAGGCTGCAAGGTCACTCATGGAAAAGTGTCTCGTGCCAGGCCTGGCCAAAGCAGGTGCCCAGGGACACTCATTTCCTTCCTTCTTTGTTGAGTCAAAATGAAATTGTATGACAGGGTACAGCAAAGACATGACGAAATTAATTCTTAATAAGCACGTACTGTGTGCCTCACGCGTGCCTAAGGATTTTGCTAATTTAACTTTTCCTAAACAACACGATGGGGCGGATCAAGCCATTATCCCCATTTTACAGAAATGGAAATTGGGCCACAGAAAAGCAAAATTCCATTGTCTGGAAGCCTCCAATGCTGCTTAAAGCCCATCAATCGAGTACTCAGGTTGATTAAGCAGCCACTATGGCCAGGGAGTGCCCCAATCCCTTCCCGTGTTAGTCCCTTCAACCCTCCCAAAATGCTCAAAGTAGCTACTATCATTGACTCCATTTTACAGGTGGGAAACTGAGTCACAGAGAAGTAAAGTCACTCATCCAATCAGCAAATGGCTGAGCCAGATTCAAACCCAGGTCTTGGTGACCCCTCTACCTGGTTCTCTTAACCGTTACGACAGACCTCGCCTGGAGCCTAGCACTCCCCGAGGCCTCAGCACCACCCAGGGGTGTAGGCCAGACCCCCATGGCTTCAGAGGGTGATCGGGAGGATATTAGGTATCCTCAAGGAGCTGGGGTCTCAGGTGGGGCAAAGCTACCTTCGCCGGAAGGACAAAAACTAACTCCCCCAAACCCACTGTTTCCTTAGATGGGCAGGGAGCAGGTGCGCCGGTCCCTGGCCCTGGGCTAAGTGAGGGGAAACTTGCTTGGCAGCCAGGGTCCTGCGTGAACAAGAAGAAACCCAGCCTGCAGCCCCTCGGCCCTGGCGGGAGATTAACAAAACAAATACCCCAACAATCTCGTTTTCAACACTCGGGGAGGGGGGCCGTGTGTCGGGGGCAGGAGGGAAACGCGGGGACATTTTACCACCTAAATAACTTTCCCTCTGTTTAGTTTCACACAAATGTACACTCAAGTGCTCGCAATTTTTTTTTTTACATTTTTATTTTATTTTGACAAATGCTCAAACTTTCCTGCCACAAATTATTCTTGGCCAGGTTACAAGTAGAAAGGCCGTGTATATCCTTTACTTGACAAAAAGAGAGTTGGGGGAAAAAGGGAGGGTTCGTATGAAATATTTTGGTTGTGGGTTTGAGGTGGGATTGCTGACTTAATGCTCCCGATGGTGCCTTTGCCTGGAGTCCACGGGGTCTCACCCTCTTGCACACGAGCTGTTTTGACGTGGTCTAAATCCTTCCACTGCTGCGCTTACCTCCAGCTGTCCTGACGGGATTTCACGGTCCTGGTTTCACGGAGCCAATTTGGAACAGCACTTGGCAAGGGCAGACTGGAGCTGGCGCTGGTGCCTCTCACCTCACCCAGGCCCAGCAGGGTCTTGCACCTGGGCGGGCTGGAGGGTCCTGTTTGCTGCATCTGGGGACTGAGACAGAAGTTCCAGGGGGACCTGCCCTGCCCTGCCCTGCCCAGGACCCAAGGAAAGGGCTGGCTCCAGGGCCTCCCGGATTCAAGAAAAGGAGTGAGCTGTTCCATTCACCCTGACCCTGCCCCATCCATCCTCCAGCCTCCTCCCCTCCTGCAGGCCCAACCCAAGCTCCCCTCCCCAGCCTCATCCTGACCACTTGGTCCTCTGCAGCTTCGCTCCAGCCAGGGCATCTCAGACACATCAAGCTTTTCTCACCTCAGCGCCTGGGCCTGTGCTCCTCCCTCTGCCTGGAATCCCCACCCCTCCCCTCTTCTCATGAAGGGTTCCGTGTGGCTGTCACCTCCTCACAAACACTTTCCTGACTGCCTCCTCCAAAGCAGACCTTGCTCTTTGCCGCCTTAGCCCCTGGTTGGTTTCCCTCAAAAGACTTAGGCAATTTATTCTAGCTTTATTTGTCTATGATCTTGTTTGTTGTTGTTGTTTTTGATGGTTCTTTCTAACTAAGGTGGATAAATGACAAGTATATAAATGAATGAGTGAATGAGTAAGTGAGTGAAGGAGTGGTGAGTGAATAAATGAATAAGTGAATGCATGAATGAGTGGTGAGTAAATACATGGAGAAGTGAATGAGTGAATAAATGAATGAGTGAACGGATGGATGAATGAATGCATGAATTAGTGAATAAGTGAACAAATGAATGCATGACTGAACAAGTGAATGAATAAATTAGTAAATGAGTAAATGAAGGAGTGGTGAGTGAATAAATGAATGGATGGATGAATGAATGAGTTAGTGAATAAATGAACAAGTAAATGCATGAATGAATTAGTGAATTAATGAATGATAGTGAGTAAATAAATTAGGGAATGAGCGAGTGAATGAACCTGAGTGAACAAATGAGTAAAGCAGTGAGTGAATGAATGAGTGAGGCATCCGGCCTGAGAGGATGCTGCAGGTCCTCTGCAGAGACCAGGAACACCTTCAAACTTTCCTCTGGGAGAAAATTCCTACAGCCACTCCAGAAACCATTTGAAGTTTATTCCTTTTGTTTCCACTTGAGGACAAGAAGCCTGAAACCATCGGTTCCCCTGGCCAAGCCCAGGCCGCCGGCAACTTCATTTTTATCCCCAGCTGCCACTGACAGTGCTGCATTTGGTGTCAGCGTAGGTGAAGACCCCATGTCTCTGAGCCTCTCACTCCCTGTGAAGCCTGGACCAATTTTCCATTCCTAACATTGACATGATCCCTGGCCATGCATGGCTGCCCTTGGCAAGAGACACTCCTATGGGGCAGCTTGGGGAGAGCACGGTGGTGCTGGCCTAAAGCTCTTGGGTGTCCGCCAGTCCAGTGGGGGCCTTTGTCCCCAGCAGGGAGGGTCTAGGCCCTCTTGGGACCTGACTGTATCATCAAGAATATTTCAAGGCTACTTCTTATAAAAGTACAATCACCCAGCCACCTGAATTGGTGTCCACTTCTGTGCCCGTGAGTGGGGCTACACTCACACCATTTGAGTCAGGCAGATCGTACTCAAATCGTGTGTCGTAAGCAGATGTCGTCATGAACTTTTCAATGCACACTCTCGCTCTCAGAGGTGCTTTGAGGCAGAGATTCTGAATCCCATTTGACAGATGAAAGCACTGAGGCTCGGAGAGGGGCTGTGAATTGACCGAAGCCACCCAGCAGCTCTCATCTCCGCACTGTCACCGTGCCTCTTCTCCTGCTCTGATTTGTGGTCACCACGACTGCCCCCATCCCCCAGTGTGCAGGCCAGACATCTGGGAGTTGTCTTGGATGCCTTCTCCCCCTCACCCCACTTCTGAAGGGTCCCCCAGTGCTATGGGGTCTGCCTCTGCTCCCCTATAAGCACAGGTAAACGCTTGACAAATGTGTTCTGGGTTCACAGTTATCAGCCTCAATTTGCACAGCTGCAGAACAACTAGTGAAACCATGAGCCCTGATGTTACTTCAGGAAAGTTTTCACTTTACTAGTATGTTGAACGCGTTTATGGAGCTCTGTGATTTATAATTATGCTCTCGTTTTATTGGTTAGTAGCTTGAGGCTAAACTTTTCTTCTCTTTTTTTTTTTGTTTTTGTGTGTCTGTTACTGAGACAGAGTCTCACTCTATCGCCCAGGCTGGTGTGTGCAGTGGCAAGATCTCGGCTCACTGCAACCTCTGCCTCAACCTCTGGGTTCAAGCGATCCTCCTGCCTCAGCCTCCTGAGGAGTTGGGATTACAGGCGCCCGCCACCACGCCCAGTTAATGTTTCTATTTTTAGCGGAGACGGAGGTTTTGCCATGTTAGCCAGGTTGGTCTTGAACTCCTGACCTCAGGTGACCTACCCACCTCGGCCTCCCAAAGTGCTGGGATTACAGGTATGAGCCACTGCGCCCAGCTGAGGCTAAACTTTCTTATCCCTTCATAGAAGCCCTGACACTTCTCTCTATCAATTATAACAAAAATTAATGGCTACTTCCATATGAGTGAGTTCATGAGCAATAATTTTGAGGCCAATGACATGGAGTTGTAAGAAATAAAACTGCATCTGGACAGGATGTCCAGCCAGCATCCCAGGTAAAGGACCCTTGTGCTCATGGTGGTCTTCAGTGTGCTGGATAGTAGTTATGGCAGGGAGAGCAGAGTACGTGGCCTGCCATCTGTGAAGCTCTGGAGGGGACATGGCTCCCCCATCTCTGCACCCCAGCTCTGAGTACCAGTAGAAGCCAATAAGCCTTTGTTAAATGCATTCCTCCAGCGTTCCTGCATCCACCCCTAGTTAGGGAGGAGACAGATTTGTGGGGAGCTATGGGGTAGGGTGTAGGCTGTGAGGAGACGTGACAGAAGGGATTGCAGGCTGGAGGAAGCCCGTCCACTTGTAGCAGAATCCCCTGCACAGGTAGGGGGAGAATGTTCAGGGAGGGAGCAGGAGACTGGGCTGGGCAGGTGATTTACCTGAACGTACAGGTGAGTACTCAACAGGTATGTCCTGGGATTGCTGCTATCAGCCTCAATTTGCACAGCCATGGAACAATTTCTCTGCTAAACACCTTCTCCGCCTTGGGTCTGGGCCCTGGGCACTCATCCTGGTCCCGCATGCAGTATGATGTATTGCTCGCCTCCCTGAACCAGGCACCATCTAAGTACTGGGGATACTCCAGGAACCTCTCTGCCAGTGGGCCGTGAGAAACGACAGACAGGCCGGGCGCAGTGGCTCACGCCTGTAATCCCAGCACGTTGGGAGGCTGAGGCGGGAAGATTACGAGGTCAGGAGTTCAAGACCAGCTTAGCCAACATAGTGAAACCCCATTTCTACCAAAATTTAAAAAGTTAAGCTGGCTTGGTGGCAGACGCCTGTAATCCCAGCTGCTCGGGAGGCTGAGCAGGAGAATCACTTGAAACCAGGAGGCGGAAGTTGCAGTGAGCTGAGATCACGTCATTGTACTTCAGCCTGGGCAGCAGTGGGAGACTCCATTTCAAAACAAAAAAAGAAAGAAAGAAAGGTGTGATAATCATGGGAAGTGGGGCAGGAACAGGCAGAAAAGATCGATAGTGCAGAAAGAAGAGAAGAGACCTGTGAGCGCTAAAAGGAAGCTTGTCATAATCTCGGGTAGGGAATCCATCCCTGCCCTGACACAAGCCTGCCGGGGGCTCCCTCACTCCGCGTTCCCAGGCCCCCTGTCCTGGACATGCTAGAGTTCCTCCCAAAGATGGTCAGGCTCGAGGGAGTCCTGAGGGCTGTCCCCACCCTGCCCCAGAGTAGCCACCTCCCTCGCAGGCCGCCCTGGGCATGCTAGCTCGGGTGCTCTTTCGGGACCTGTCACAGGCTGTCCATAGCCTCAGCAGCCACAAGCTGGGGCCACACAGCTCTGGCTGGCTCTGCCCTCCTTTGCATCTGTGCCTGCCCACTGCTGACCACCCCGCAGGCCGTGTCCAGACCCTGCCTGAAAGCTGGGCTTCTTGGTCACCTGGGACCAGAAAAAAAGTTGAAATTGTTGGAACATCCAGGACTTTCAAACGCCTGGAGTGGAGTCCAGGAATGTCACGCAGGGAGGCAGGAAGAAGAAACCCTACGGGCCTACAAAGAAAGAGGAGGCCGGCGAAACAGTGTATTGACCCTGGAAGAATGGAAGCAGAACCAGAGGTGGGGGGCAGGGCCAGCCTGGAGCACCAGGGTTGGGCTCTGGACCCCACCCTGCCGGACGGGAGCTGGGTTGCTCAGTGACATGCACAAGCAGCCAGGTGCCAGCAAGGCCATGCCAGGGAGTGGGATATTTCCTGCATCTCAGGGACACCAGACCCTGCTGCCCTGGGCCAGCTGGAAACCCCCTGCGCTCGGCCTCCCCTGCAGCCCCCAGGTGTGGAGGAGGGATCTCTCCAGGGGAGCAAGATGATCAAAAGGAGAGGTGCCTGTAAATCACCACGGAGCCTCCCTCTCTGCTCTCCGCGCACCAGGGAGCCTTCTCAGAACAGCTCAGATGTGGTTCAAGGGCCCTTCGGAGATCCCAGCCTGGTGTGGCTCCTCCAGCCACAGCTCAGCCCCTCTGCCAGGTGGAGGGTGGGTGGGGGCAGGGGAGGCCTTCCACTAGACTCAGGTTTTCACCACGAGTCTGACCTCCCACTCCCACCCAACCACACATACATACATGCACACACACATGCACACACTCACATGAGTGCTCACACACACACATGCACACACACGCACACACGCGCACACCACACAGCCAGGGGCCAGGCCCCGAACACCCTCCATCAGGTGGGAGGTCCAGCTTTGACCACCTGCCTCATCCCTGCCCAAACTAAGTCAATCTCAAAGGGACAGAATGCCTAGGGCATGTGCTCCTGGAAACTGTCCGGCCACACCTTCTCCCCAGAAGCCAACACTTGTTTTAGAAAAATCTCAGATGGACGCTTGAACCGAGAGGCAGAGATTGCAGTGAGTGAAGATGGCGCCGCTGCTCTCCAGCCTGGGTGACAGAGCAAGACTCCATCTCAAAAAAAAAAAGAAAGAAAGAAAAGAAAAATTGGATTGAAATGAACACCCAGGGCCCTGCTGCAGGGGAACGGGGATGCAATGAGGCTACGCCACGGCAGTCCTTACGCCCCCGGCAGAGGCTCCTGCACACGTGGGTCCAGTCTTCAGACCCCAGTTCCTTCCTCCTGCCTGGAGCTTCCTGTGCAGCGGCAGCTTGAAGCCGTGGGACTTGTGGCAGGAGTCAGTTCCAATGCCAGCTTCACCCTTTCCTTGTGGCCTTAGGCAAGTCACTTGGTCTCTTTGGTGAGCCCCAGGTTCCCCGTTTATCAACCATAGAGGAACCAGGCACATAGTAGATACCACGCTCCTAAGCCGTGCCTGGGGCCCACTGCGGCTCAGGGTCAATAAGAATAAAAAGGGTGGTGTGTCGTCTAAGTCCCACAGGCGCCATCTCATTCAGCCCTCACAAGCACCTGCCTGGGAGATACTCCCGCTATCTCCACTTTACAGGTGAGATGATGGGGCTCAGGGTGGTTAAGGACTTGCCCAAGATCACAGGAAGATGCAAGCCCGGGTCTGTCTGATGCCAACACCCAGGTGTCCTGAATCGACTCCTGGCACTGCCCCTTAGTTCAGCTCAGCCCCACCTCAGCTCACCCCAGGGCCTCTCCTAAGGCTCTAGAGGGGATGGGTGTTGAACCTTTGCACAGCAGAGCAAATGCATGATGTGGCTCCCAGGGAACACAGCCAAGCAAAGGCACCATGTGCCCCCCGAATGCTAACAGCCCCCGGGCTTACATCTTCCACTCCAGGCTTGGGTCACAAATCCCTGATGGCCAACAATTATGTCAAACTCGACATATCTGAGCTGGGGTCTCCCCGCCTCTCCTCCGCCCTCTGTCCCCAGGCCACCATCACGTCTCAGTGGGTTCTGGCAGCAGCCTCCTCACCGCTCCCCCACCCCTCACTTATGCCCCAGAATTCCTGCTCAGAGTCCCGCAGTGCCTCCCACAACCACCATGGTCACTCAGGGCGAAATCCAAAGTCCCCAGGAGGCCTCCCCAGGGCCCTGTGTGACCCAGAGGCTCTGCTGACTCCTCTCATCCCCCTCATCTGTCCACTCCA
Source organism: Sapajus apella (assembly GCF_009761245.1). Lineage (NCBI taxonomy): Eukaryota > Metazoa > Chordata > Mammalia > Primates > Cebidae > Sapajus > Sapajus apella. The sequence continues at coordinate 15,359,639 of NW_022436983.1, read as the reverse complement.
GCCGCACTGGCCCCTTTGCTATGCCTAGAACCCCCCGAAGCATGCTCCCACCTTGGGGCCTTTGACTAGCTGTGTCCTTAGCTTGAGCGGCTTGAGCCTCCAGAGTCACGTCTCTGGCCTCTTGTCCTTCAGATCTCTGCTCGGACATCTTCCCAGTGGCCCTCCATGACAGGCCGTGTGACATAGACCCCCTTTCCCCTCACTCTGCTTCATTTGTTCCCTAGCACTTGTCACCACGCACCGTGTTACTAATGGCTTGTCTGTTTAATGTCTGTCTCATCACCAAGGACACGCACTCCCATGAGAGTAGGAGCCTCTCCTGCCTTCTCATCTCCCATTCGTGCCTGGAGCCTAGTACAGTGCCTGGCACAAGGCAGACCCTCAATAAACATTTTCTGAGGGAACGAAGCAATGAAGGAAGGAATGTTAGCATGGTGGTGGGGCTGAGGATTGGGCAGGAAGGGCGGAGAGAAGCAGAAAAGGGAAATGTATAGGAGCAGACATGACAGAGCTGCGCAGACGTGGGCACGTGTGCATACAGGAGTAGACATCCACATGCACACACAGACACACACGTGAGCATGTGTGCGTACAGGGGTGGACACGCCACACGCACACACAGACGCAGACGTGTGCTGAAGCCTGAACGCAGGCATCGCTATGGTAACCGTGGATGAACAGGCCAACAGGCAGAGAGACACAACGGCACTGTCTACTAACAAACACGGACACACACACCACACAGATATGCTCACACACGAATATACACACACGCACATCCCCAAATATACACACACATCCTCCTACATGCATACCCAAATATACACAGACATGCACATACACACTGGCACACACACACACACACACACACACACACACACACACACACAGTTCCTTACCAGCACTCTGCTCTTGCCCCACATCCCCCACCCCAACTCTACACCAGGCTCCCAGGCAGGGAAGGAGCTTTTCCAGGTGACCTCACTGAGCGGGAGTTGAACTCCACCAGCTCTTTTTCAAAGAGGATTTGGCTCCAGTCTCCCTTGTAATCTGCCCCAGGATCAGTGCTCACAGGGGCGCTGGCCCTGGCCTGAGGTCAGGACCTCTCACCTTCTCCCAGGAAGTCCCACTGAGTCCTCCCCCGCCCTCCCAGACCCCCAATCAGCTGCTTCCCCTGACCAGTATAACCTGCTGAGCTGAATTCTTGCTGGGTGTTTTCAAACAATTCCAGTTATTCGGGGGGAGGGGCGGTACTGTGACTCCCAAGAGGGGTTTGGGGTAGGGGTGGGGGCTAGGGAGCCAAAGGCGCGCCCTTCAGGGTGGGGCAGACTCTCAGTTGCTTGTGCTACAATAACTAGACCTGGCCCTGCCTCACCCTCTTTTCCAGCCTCTTCCGACCTGACTCCAGCCTGTTTCCCGAAAACATGTGGCTTCTCAAACCTCCAGGCCTTTGCTCCTGCAGGACCTTCTGCCCCCACTTCCCCAGTGAGTGAACTCCTCCGCATCCTTCAAGACCTCAGTCGGATGTCCCCACCACATCTAGGCTGGGGCTACCACTGCCCTCTGCCCGTCCTGGTCTCGGTGTTATCCTGGCCTGGCCGAGTGTCCGCCTCCTGACTAGATGGAGGTCTCTGAAGGCAGGAGGGACAGTGATGCCACCATGCCCAGTGCAGATCCCAGTGCAGGGCCTGACACGGGGCACAGGCCCAGGAAACGCTGATAGAATGTGAGAAAGCGGGGGAGGGGGATGCAGAAGTCTGAACGAGGTACCTGGATCAGTCCCTCCCTTGCTTCTGCCTGGAGCAGGACACTCACCGTCTCCAGCCTGCTGCTCCTGAGAGCCTGGGTCACTGAGGCCTGGGAAGGGCTGACCCCAAAAGGAGGAAGTGGTGCCAAGATGGAGCTGCCATGACCAGCTGGGGCCTCGTTGTGGCCCTCAGGGTGAAGGGAGTGAGGGCTGCTGCTGTCTCACACACGTCTTTACTGTCACCAGCACCATTGTCACCAGCACCGTGCCTAAGCCACTGCTGCTACCTTCAAGACCACCACCCCCCCCCACAACACTGTCCTCCTGGATCGCTCCGGCACTACCATGATCATCAACACCACTGGCCAGACAACTTTTACATTGCTCTACCTGCATGTGCGCGTGTGTACACACACACAAATACACACATACACACACACTCTCACACATGCACACACACACATATACATACATACACACACACAGACACAGACACACACACTCTCACACACATACACACACAGACACAAATATACACATACACACACATATACACAAATATACACACACACACATACATATACACATACACACACATACATATACACATACACACATACACACGCACATACACACATATGCACACAGACACACGCAGACTCTCACACACATACACACACAGACACAAATATACACATACACACATACATATCCACATACACACACATACACAAATATACACATACACACACATATACACATACACACACACACACGCACATACACACATATGCACACATATACATATACACATACACATACATACACACACATACACACGTGCACACATACACACATGAACATACGTACACATGCACATACACACACACACACACACACATACAGTATTCTGTTCTCCTCCAAAGCACAACTGTATCATTTTCCTCTCTAGACACCCCACCACCCAGTGGAGAACCTGGCATGTTCTAGAAGCTCCATGGTGAGGACTGAAGGGCGGACTCAGTGGATGAGGGGTGGCTCCCATGATTTAGCCCCACTTGCTCCAGCTTGTCCCGCCAACAGAGAAGGATGGAACAGGACAGTCTCGAGGCCTAAGAAGACCCCAATGTCCCCTGTGTCCCTGCCTCTGTCCTAGCTGCCCAAGACCAACAGGACCACCAAGGGAATGGTTTCTCTCTGAGTCCCCAAGTTCTACACAAAATGGGCTGAGCCTCCGCCTGAAATCCCAGCACCCACAGAGAATATCGGAAAGCCCAAGATACACTGAGAGCTCACTGAGGCCCACCTGCCTCTGTTTCTGGGTTTGTAACATGGGGAGCACAGGCTCCGCCTTTAGGGCTGCTGGAAGGATGCTGTGAGAGGCAGCAGGACAAGTGGCTGGCTCAGAACCTGGCATCTAGCAGGGGCTTTCCCTGGACCTGGCAGCCCCTCGTCCTCTGTACTGCATGTAGAGGTGCTGGTGCTGCTCTGGGGCTGGGGTTGCGGAGGTGAAGACATCAAACGTGAAGCTGCATGATCCCGAGCTGAGCACATTCCCTAGATGCTCATGAGCTACTCACCAGCCCTACGAAGAACAGTCTGAATTCCCACTGTGCAGATGAACAAACAGTGATTCATGTAAGGTTACCCAGCCAAGAACAAGGCTCCCACGGCCCCTCAGCATGTCAGGAGGCTCTAAGGAGTGCTGTGAAGCCCTGGTCACCGAGTCACCAGGCGCCTCCAACTGGCACTGCCACCCTCTTGGGGCAGCAGGGGACCAGAGCCTGGCTTGGATGTCCCAGTTGGATGCATCCTAGAAAAACAGTCTGCCCAGGCCCTTAGGCTGCAGAGCCTCAGCTGCCTGGGGAAGTTCTTCCCACAGCCTAGCCCCAGACAGGGCAACTGTGTAGTGTGGGGGTCATCCCTGCTCTGCCCCACCCCTACACTCACTAGAAAGACAGGAGATTGGTGGCCCACACCAGGCCCTGCCCCTTGGACCACTTCCTCTAGAAGATTAAAGAGTCTGGGTCCCCACCACGCCTGCCGATCCCACCATCAGCCCAGGAGCAGCTTCCTGTTTGCAGGCATGGGCGCCTGTTGCCGTGGTGACCACAGGAGGTGCCCCCTCCAGGTGGCTGATACCAGGCCTGGCCCCACCCTGGGCTGGCCTCTATCACTGAGGCCTGGCTTCTCCAGCAGCTGGGCTGGTAGGACCATCTGGTCTGCGATCAAAGAGGCCGCAGGCAGGCGCTACCCAGGAGCCTGAGCAAGGCAGCCCTTATCTCTCCCAGGCTGGGGAACTTTCCAGACTCAGGGCATCAGCAGCCCAGTGGGGCAGGAGGGCAGGCCACAGGGCGTGGGAGCAGACTGAGGGTCCCTGGGAGTGGCGTGGAGAATGGGAAACTCAAGCCTGAGACTGGAGACAGGCAGGCGTGGTCAGTGGCTTATTTTTAGGATTTGCTGTCCCCAGGTCCCTGTCATCCTGCCCCGGCCTCAGCCTGCCGTGTGACCTGGGGCATAGCACCCTACTTCTCTAAGCCTCGTCTTGTCTCCTGCCAAGTGGGAACCACAGTGACAGGTGTGAAGATCTGAAGGTTCAAGACCCGTAGGACATCGGTGGGTACTTGGTCCTAATAATAAAGGTATTAATTACTATTTACTGAGCACAGGCCCTTACAGTACCTTATCTTGGCAGGGCGCGGTGGCTCACACCTATAATCCTAGCACTTTAGGAGACCAAGGAGGATGGATCACAAGGTCAGGAGTTCGAGACCAGCCTGACCAGCGTGGTGAAACCCTGTCTCTACTTAAAAAACACACACACAAAAATTAGCTGGGAGTGGTGGCACAAGCCTGTAATCCCAGCTACTCGGGAGGCTGAGGCAGGAGAATCGCTTGAACCCAGGAGGCGGAGGTTGCAGTGAGCCAAGATTGTGCCACTACACTCCAGCCTAGGTGACAGAGTGAGACTCTGCCCCCCAAAAAAAAATTGTTTTAAGTGCACCATCTCTTTCGGTGCACACAGGCACCTGAGACGTGGGCCTTACAATCATCTACCCGCTACAAAACACTGATTTTTAAAGAGGTGAGGAAATTGCCCCAAATTGCACAGGTGGCTAGTACATCTTGCTGTTTTCCTCCTGTTGTGTTTTAGCTGAACTCACAACAGGTCCCAAACCTCCAGGCCCCAAGTCTCCATCCTCCCACAACAGTCCCTCCCGCCAGGCCAGTAGCAAAATCTCCACCTGGCAGCGCATTTAAAGACATGAACACCCAACCATAGTTATCCTGAGTAACAATTATCATTGACTTGCGTGTCTTAGCCTTGATAATAACTAGCAAGTGCCAAGCCCAGCTACTGAGTCAAGTGCTCTGGAATCTTTGTGACACCCCCATGAGACTGAAACTGTAACATGAGTGGGGAAACTGAAGCTCAGAGAGGGGCAGGGTTTCCCAAGGGTCACACAGCAAGCTGGTGTCACAGAGGAAGTGGCAACTCTGGCTGCCTCTCTGTAAGCACAAAGAGCAGGGTGGAAATCCTGGGAATGGCCTCGTAAGGCTGAGTATTGTGGACCTCAGCCCTAGCCCAGGGTTCGAGTCCAAGGACGCAGGAAAAGGTAGAACTGGTGAGATCCAGAGGCCGAGCGTGAGTCTATTCATCGGGGAGAGGAGAGGAGAAAGGCATCTCCCCACCCCCCTACCATCACCTCCTGTCCCTCAGCTCCACCCCTGCCTAGGCAACCTAGACTCCCAGGAAGCACTGCTCCTGCCTCCACCATCCTCTCCCCTGTGGGGAAGACCCCAGTGGGAGGAAGGGGCAGCCAAAGGTTGGGCAGGGGGACGATGGCTGCAGGAAGTCCACGCTGGAAATGCCCCCATTCTGGCTCAGCTGAAAGGCCCCTTCCCCTGGGGAAGCCCTCACAGAGGCTCACATCTGAATGACCCATTCTCTATAGATGGCCAAGAGATTGCTTCTAAATTCCAAGTCTAGCCATGCCCTCCCCTGCTTACAGCTCTCCCTTATGGCTTCCCATTGTTTCCAGCGTGAAGAACCAAGTTCCTTGGTCTGGCATTCAAGGCTCTTTGGGTTCCAGCTCCACTTCTCACCACCTGCCATACAGCTGCATGCACACCTGCGACACGCCAGCACACATACCTGCACACACGCACACACACCTGCACATGCGCACACACACCTGCACGCACACCTGCATGCACACCTGTGTGCACACACACACACAAATTCGCACACACTGTGCTCCAGCGAGACCCAACTTCTGCTTCTGGAACACACTTCCCTGCCTCTCCTCTTGGTCTTTGTTCTCTTCTTCCTGCCTGGAACACCACATCCATTCACAACCTGAGTCTAGACTGGAACACGGGCTCCGGGAAGGTGAGGACAGCATCGTTGCCACTGTATTCCTAGTACAGAGCCTCGACTACAGGAGGCTTTGTGTATGCAAACAATGCAGGACTCATGAATGAATGACGAACCGCCCAGAATCTTCTTCCTATAAATGTAACAGTGCCTAAAAGACGATCATTAATCCCTGCACCTTTCCAGTCTCCCCAGATAAAAGAATTCCAGTTCCTTTAGCGTTTTCACAGTTTCCACAAGAGAACCCCGAGCTTCCAGTAGAAGAGTAAATGACTGAACGGATTCATGAGTGAGTGAGTGATTCAGTGAATAAGTTAGAGAGCTAGAGCATGAAGCAGACATTTGTTGAAACAGCGACGTATATGGGTGAATAGAGAGGTAAATGAGTGAATGGGTGGAAAGGAAGGAAGGGAGGATGGAAGGGAGGACAGAAAGGAAGGAAGGAAGGAAGAAAGGAAGGGAGGGAGGGAGGGAGGGGAAAATAGAAAAACAAACTCATCCAGGTGGAGGGCACCACCTGCAGAGTCAAATGCATGAGTCTGGTCATTGCCCTGAAATTCACAAGCTTCCAGGAGAGCCCCCAGACCCCCGCCCACAGTTCCTAGACCATAGGTTCTATATAGTTGGCAAACTGTGGCTCTGGGTCCACCCCTGGCCCGCTGCCTGTTTTTGCAAATAAAGTTTTATTGGAATACAGCCACATCCATTCATTAAGTACTGTCTATGACTGCTTCCAAGCTACAGTGACAGAGTTGAGCAGTTGCAACAGATATAGCAGGATGACCCGCAAAGCCTGAAATATTTACCATCTGACCCTTCCCAGAAAATTGTTTGCCTGTGTCTCTGGGAGAATCTCATGCAAGAGACCTGAACTGGCATCCTGCCTGGGACCCTCCCAGCACAGACTGGAATCCTCCTAGCCTTCAAAGGGTAGCCAGCTTGCACACCTCTGGGACCAGGTCCTCACCACCTCTCCAGGCAGCCCCTCCGGTCATACGGCAGCTCAGGCTCTTCTTTCAGCTGAGTGGAAATGTCCTCCTTGTCACCACTCCCATCCCAACCTCCCGCCTGGAGCACGGGTGTTTACTCCGACCTCTGCCCTGCGTCCAGCTCCCCGCCAGCCAGGATGGCTCAGGCCCAGCCGGATACGATTCTCAACCAGGGAGGCAAGTGAGTCACCGCATTAAGAGAGGGGACATCTGCTGGGCTCTGGTTCTCAGCTAATCTCACTAATTCTGTGCTAGGGGCCCAAGCCACCCCTGCTGCCTCTTGTTTGCATTCAGGCCTAGCGTGGAAGCTTGGGAGGAGATTCACTCACTCAGAATTCTGGAGTGTTTGGACCCCTGTGTTTATTTCCACTTCAGTTTTGTCTTCAGCCCTGGGATGACTTCCCAAAAGAGCTGGGGCACAGGAGGTCTGACCTCGGCCCGGTCCCATGCACTGGGAGGCAGAGCTGTTCTCATTTGACCCCCACACGATTCCCGGCCCCACTTTACAGACAAACACACACAAGTTGTTCAGTTCCTGGTCCTTGGTTCCTGCCTTCTTGCTGCCTTCTCATTCTAGAACCTTCCAGAATTATCTAAGAAACACATAGCCTCTGTGGGTGGCTTTGGACCAATTTTCACTGATGCCTGGCTGGTCCCTGGAGGAGACTTAGCACCTCGGGGACAAAACGCAGTGTCCTTGGGTGGCCATGGTCTGTGCCAAGACAGAAGGCCACAGCTGCATCCTCGTGGACATTCCAAGACCCCTCCCCCAAAGTCAACGCCCAGCACAGCAGGGCAGGACTCCGCGGCCCCACGTCACAGATGGGAAGACTAACATTTCTGGACACGGAAGGTCTGGAATCTAGAAGGCTCCCTTCCCCGTAGATTCCAGCCTGTGTTTGTCTTCTTTCCTCTGTTCAAGGTGCCCATTGCCTCAGTAACTGTGACTACATGGAAAGGGTCCACAGACTTGCGGGAGAATAGGAGGGAGAGAAGAATGAAGGAAGGAAGGAAGACAGCCTAGCAGTTAGGAACTCAGGTTCTAGAATCAGACTGGCCAGTTTCAGAGCTGATGCCACCACTCACTAAGAGCCCCCCATCCTCATTCATCAAATGGGGTGCATAAGGCCATCTCATAACTTTTTGAGGGTGAAATGAGGTCATGTGCAACAAACTCTGGCCCAGAGCCTGGCACAGGCCAGTGGACGCCCTTCCTTCCTCTAGACACAGAGGGCTTCTTGTCACTTGCTACGTGTGTATGCTTATTTGAGACAGGGCCTTGCTCTGCCGCCCAGGCTGGAGTGCAGTGGCGTGATCCTAGCTCACTGCAGCCCCAACTCGGGGCTCAAGACATCCTTCCTCCTCAGCCTCCCGAGTGGCTGGACTACAGGCACACGCCACCACACCCAGTTAATTTTTTAAATTTTTTTGTAGAAACGGCGTCTTGCTATGTTGCCCAGGCTGGCCTTGAACTCCTGGGCTCAAGAGATTCTCCTGAGTTGGCCTCCCAAAGTGCTCGGATAACAGGTATGAGCCACTGTGCCCAGCTGACCTGGCTATTTAAACCCAGGGCAAGATCTTGAGCCGTAGTATGATGCTATTTCTAACCCTTGTTGGTACGAAACCCACTGTGCCGTCCCCAGTCCAGCCCGGCAAGGTCCAGCCAGCGGGCTTTGCCGCCGTGGGAGCCTACCTGGCCTGTGGCTGCCCTTGTGGCGTCACCCGCGTACATTAATGAAAAATTCACGGTGCAGAGCAGAGCCAGGCCAGACCAGGAAATTGGAAAGTCGCGGGCGCCTTACCTCAGCCCTGCCGCACACTCTCTGCTTTTATAGCTCCACGTGTAATAACATAAAAGCATAATTTATTAAAGTATCACTTTAAGTGGGGATGGCAGGAGGGGGTCCATGCCCAGGGAGCCATGAGTGCCATATTGATGGGAGATGCCAACGGCGGGGGGCAGGGCAGAGTCTCGCCACTCCGCCGCCCACTGTCACAGCACAGCCAGCTGGGAGGGTCAGGGAAGGGTCCAGGAGCCCGGAGAAGCCTGTGCGAAGGCAGAGCCTGGAGGCAGAAGCAGAGCAGCATGGCTTTGAATCCTGGCTGTATGGCCTTGGATGGGTCGGCTGCCCTCTCCGAGCGGCAGTTTTCTCATCTGTAAATGGGAGGATTTGCCCAGAGGCCCTGAGCCCCTCCTTAGCGGCTCTCTTCCTAGGACTGTTCCTTCCTGAGCGAAAGAGACCTCCAGGCACTGAGCCGTGCCAGGAAATGGCCCTAGAATTGCCTCATTAAACACGAAGGGCTATTTACACTGGAGAAACAAATATTTATCTCTGGATCGAGAAGGAGGAAGGGCTTTGGAACCCCAGTCTGGCTCAACCCTGCCGGGTGGGAGGGGAAGGAGAAAGGGCAGGGGGAGGGTGCAGCCCCCGAGAGAACAGGACCTGGGCTGGGAGTCATGCAAACCTGGGTTCAAAGCTCAGCTCTGCCACCACCCAGTGCAGGGTCCTCACGCCCCTGTGCCTCTGTATCCTCCCTGGAAACATGGTGCTAAGAGTATCCGGCTTCTTGGGGCCAATGGTAGATTCAGTGCCTGGAACAGGGTAGAAGGCCAGCTATGGCTGCCTTGATGCCAGGCACTGGGCAAGCTCTTGCGATCGCTTGCGGAAGAAGACAACGGGTATTTCTATTAGAAAAAATAGGCGTGCAGGGAGGTCTCACGTGGTGACCTACAGAACTCCAAGAAGCTGGCAGCACCAGGGAATGGGGCATTCAGCACACCACCTGCAGAGGGTCAAATAAATCGATCGATACCCACCTGATGACAGAACGAACGCACAGCCCCCTCTCGTAGGTTCCCAGGCCTCTCATCCTAAGGGAAGAATGGCTGGGCTGTCACACGGGGGCCAGGATGCAAAATTTCAGAACTCAAATCCAAAAGCATCCATTTCTTATCTTTTATGTTATTTTATTTTATTTTCTGAGACGGAGGCTCACTCTGTCACCTAGGCTAGAGTACAATAGCACAATCTTGGCTCACTGCAATCTCTGCCTCCTGGGTTCAAGCAATTCTCCTGCCTCAGCCTCCTGAGTAGCTGGGATTACAGGCGCGCACCACGACACCTGGCTAATTTTTCAGTAGACATGGGGTTTCACTATGTCAGCCAGGTTGGTCTTGATCTCCTGATCTGGTGATCCCCCTGCCTTGGCCTCCCAAAGTGCTGGGTTTAGAGCTGTGAGCCACCGCGCCCGGCCAAGAGCATCCGTTTCTACTCTGCCTGGAGTCTGGGTGCTGAAATGGGAGAATTTCTGGAATCCAGCCAGTTTCCTCCACCTGCAGGGCTGCTACCCTTGACCAGGCCACCACTCTCTCCTGCCTGGATTGTTTTGGAAGCCCCCGGCTGGCTCCTTCCTCTGCCCTTGCCCCCTACAGTCCTCTCACAGCCGCGGTGTGTTCTTGCACCTTGGTAGCAGCTGGGGGTGCTGGTTGACGGTGGCCAAGAAGAACCCTGTGAAATGCACAGAAAGCAGGGGAGGGGGTGATCAGATGTGGGAAGAACTCACTGCATGGGAGAAGCATCCTTAGTGCACCCTGGGAGAAGCTGCAGGGAGCCCAGCGTCAGGACCGCTGTGACGGGCTATAGCCTCTCTATGGGCCTGAGGCACGGCGAGGGCCTGGAAGACCCCAGAGGGTGGCAGACACCAAAACACCAGCAAGCTCAGGGTGTGAACAGACTAGACTGGTCAGACAGGAGCAAAGGCCTTCCCCGGAGCTCCGGGGCTGAGCGGCCGCCCTGCCTGCCAGACCTTATTTATCTAACATTGTGGTTGTGGAGTTTGATGTTTGTGGAAACGATTCTGGGGTTCTCCTCCCACAGAGCTCCGGCCCCACTGAGAACTTGAAAGTGACATTCCTCAACCCAGCTAAGGAAAGGGTGGGAGCCCAGCCAGAGGAGAGGGAAGGGAAGGCTAGCAGGAGACAGGTCAGGGAGACATGGCCAAGGTCCTAACAGGAAACAGTCTCACAGAAAAGGGATTTGCAGTCCAGGCACGGTGGCTCATGTCTATAATCCCAGCATTTGGGAAGGCCAAGGTGGGAGGATCACTTGAGGCCAAGAGTTCAAGACCAGTCTGGCCAACATAGCAAGACCCTGTCTCTGTTTCATGTATTTTTAAATCTGTTTTTAAATATACAAAGCCCTACCACAGAGGCGTGGGTGGGGTTAAGAGGAACTGCCCAGCGACGGTGCTGCACCCAGGGGCTGGTAGGAACAGAAAGCTGCTTCCACCCTCAAGCCCAAAGGGTGAAGGGGGAAGGGAGGATAGCTACCAGATCCCAGAGAGGGGCTGTGTCCAGAGCAGGAGAGGGATGAAGCCAGCCCATGCAGCTCAGCAGAGAGGCAGCAGAGAAATAAATCCCATGACGCACTTCAGCAGTCACCCCCCCACTGCCCAAGGCCACCCAGAAGCCAGACAGCGAGGGACCCAGATGGTGCCACCTGGGGTCGTCAGGTCCCAGAGCCCAGGGCAGGTCTGGGGAGGGGCAGGGTGGGTCTGGAGGGATCAGCATCTCTCACAAGCCCTAGGAATTGTCTTTCTGCAGGTGGAATTTGAGCAGGGCCTACCGTGGGTTCACATTTTCTACCTTAACCTTGGCCTGAAGTTCCAGGCACCCCAAAGATCCCTAGCAGCATGTGGCTCGGTTGCCGCCTTTAGGGACCAAGTAAAGGGGCTCTAAGCTCTTCCTTGCCATGGGCAAAAAGCATAGGCCACTGCGGGAGCAGGACCGTGGCCACCTCCCTGCCTTTGCTCTCCGTGAGGCTTCTTCTGGGCTTCCTCTCTCCCTCTCTGCTCCCCTGCAGAAACCCTGCTCCTATTGGAAGGCCCAGCTCCAGTGCCACTCACTCTTCCTCCAAGTTCAAGTGCAGGGCCTCTCTTGGATCCAGCTGGGTTAAGGCCTACCTGTTAGGAGAAAGCTGATGGGGAAGGGGGCTGAGTGGTGAAAAAGGCCAGAGTCTGGGGTCGTCTCCAGCCTAGCAATCCCAACCCCATCAGATCTGCCAGCTCTTGCCCAGATGGGGCACTCTGCTCTTTGGTGGCAGTGGGCCCCAGCAGCCCCTCCACTTCCCCCACAGAAGCCCGTTCTTCTGAAACCCAAATCTGTGCCCACCCCACCCCCCAGCCCCGACCCTCTAACCCCTTCCCATTCCCCTCAGGAGAAAATCAGGCTCCCCAGGCTGGTGGGCTGGACCCTCGCAATCTAGCCCTGCCTGCTTCTCCATGGCTACTCCCCCAAAATACAGACATCTCCTCTTTGCCAGGACCTCCTTACAGGGTCTTCTACTTTTCTAAAAGTGGCTGCAGCTCAGAGAGGATTCTTTCCATCCAGCCACCCTCCACCCCTTGGCCTGACCCAGCACTTAGCCCATAGCAAGTGCTCTGCAATGATCATTTGTGTCGGAACCACTGACCTGGGACAGCTGAATCTGGTCCCAACCTGCTCCCGCTAATTTGTCCAGACATGTCCCCTCCCTGCCCCTGAGGCTTGGGGTCCCCATTTGTATGAGGAAGGGCATGAGCTGGGAGCCCACCAGCTTGGAAGCAGTCAAGTGTCTTCACACGCACACACACACACACACACACACACACACACGGCCCATGCCAGCCTCTCCCTGGGATACCGGGCTTCTCCGTGGATTGAATTACCAACATTTCATCGATGGGAGGAGGGAGATGGGGCAGGGGAAGGAGCTGTGAATTCCTCGCACTGAGCCTGTCCCCGCAAGGCCTGGACCAAATGCCACAGCGTGTCTCTGCCCATCTGCCTCTGGGCGGGGTATGGGTGGGGGTGGAGGTGCAGGCAGGGAGGGGCTCCCTAAAACTAGAATGCCAAAGAAAAGACACTGAGGAATCACACAGACTCACACACACATTCTTTCCCCATGGCCACTCCTGCACATGCATGCATTTACACATGTGCACATGCTTAAACACACATGGATCTCCTACACACACAGTAGCACACACATGCCATCTTCTTTTTTATTTATTCAACAAATGTCCATTGAGCCGGTCTGCCACGACCGCCTTGCTCTCCACCTCTGTCTTTTGTGAAACAGCCCCCACATTTGGTCACACCCCCCCACACACGCACACCCTCAGTCACTCACACAAACTCACACATCCCGAGGCTGGAGCTGCAGCCTCCTTCCAGGGCCTCAGGAGGGCCCTTGAGATGTGTTCACACGATGGTCAAAGCCAAAAAGAGAAATAAAAATCAGTAGAATAGGAGCGTGCCAGGGAGTTAATTAATACAAATATTATCATTTTTTCTGGATTTGGTAATGTTTGTGATATTTGTCAGCTTAAAAATTGAGTAATTCGTTGTGGTTTCTTTTCTCGTTTTAAAGTCTCTTTAGTATATGTCATTTTGCATTCTTTTTTATAAAGAAGGTCCCAAAATTGAAGACAGCTTGGGCCTCACCAAGCCTGACCCGCCCCTGCAAACATCCAAATATTCAGACCATCACACCGCCTCCCCATCTCACACACACATTGTTGCACACATAATCACACTCACACACATTCTTATAGATCAAAGACTCGTCACACCTGCCCCAGTGTGCACGAGGCTCACACACCTGCCTGCTGCAGACGGGCAGCCCACCCAGGGCACCTCAACCTCCCACATGCCCCCGGCCTGGCCTCAGGGCAGACCAGACCCCATCCCTCCAGCCTCCCAGGCTCCTGGCCCCCGACTTGGCACTCCCTGACCTACGACCACCTCCCAAAAGCCCCACGACTGTGTGCCACAGACACCGACCACTGAGCCTCCTGCTCCAACCCTGGAACTGGACCATTAAACCACACACCCTGACTCTTTCCCACCTTGGACCTTCACATGCTCCACGCCCACTGCCACCTCAGCAAGCAATCACCAAAACACACAGAATGTTCTGGAGTTTCCTTGGAGACCTCCTCACCCGTAAGTGGCTGGTAAGGAAAACAGGATATAAGAATCGGAATTGCACAGCCTTTCCTGGGTTCAAATCCTGACTCTAACGCCTGCTCTGTGCCCATGGGCAAGTGAGCACAGCTCACCAAGCCTCAGTTTCCCCATCTGTAAAATGAGGGGCAATCATCTTACCTTAGAGGCATGTTGGGAAGATTAGGTGAGCAAACAAGCAAAGCACAGAGCAAGAACCCCGTGAACGGTAGTGGTCATTACAGCAGGAAGGTGGGGTTGGAGCCCCCGTCCCCTCGGGACTGGCCCCTCCTCCAGCCCTCAGCCTGGTCCAGCCCCCTTCCCTGTCGCCTCAGCCACATGGCCCTCTCAGCCACCCGAGTGTTGGGATCCCAGCGCACCTGCTTCCAAGGGCTCTAATTTCCTGTAAGTGTAAGAATTCAGGTCAGACACGGCCAGCGGCCTGCAGCCCTGCTCCCGGCAGAAACCCATAAATAACCCAGTTCCGCCAGCCTGGCCGGGGCACGAGACTTTCTCTCCTTACCCACTGTGCCAGGTAGGTACAGTGATTTCCAGTCACGCACAGGGAAACTGAGGCTGTAGAGAGGAATCCGAGTTTGAGATCCTGACCAGCGCGCTAAAAGAAACTTCCTTCAAAATATATCCTTCCCACGCCCCCCGCCAAATAAATGTCTTTCCTCTAGTCCCCAACTGGCCAGTGACTTATGCCTGAAATCTGCCCATTAGTGTGGGGCCGGCAACCTTTTCCTATAAGGGCCTGATAGAAAATATTTTAGGACTTGGGAGCCAGTCTCTGTTGCAAGCACTCAGCTTTGCCGATGATGCCACAGCACTGAGACATTTTTACAGATGCAGGCGCCCACCTGGCTTTGGCCAGAGCTTGCCCACCTCTACGCTGTGCATCAAGCCCCTCTGCCATGCTGCAAAGGAATTGAGTCTAGAACCCAAGACTGTCACAGCTGGGCTCTGAGAGTTAGAGATTTCAGCTCAGCAATGACCAGAAGACAAAAATGAGGCCCAAAGAGGGGGACAGGGCCTGTCCGTGTTTCTTCGCTGGTCAGAGCTGGGACTGCAGACTCCTTGTCTAGTGCTCTTTCCCTGACATTTTGGGTCGTGACCTCCTGCTTGCTCCTCTGGGAGTTTCCTTGCTATGGCGGGCTGAGAACAAGCCAGGTACTTGTCTGACTCCTTCGCCAGACTGGAGGGTCCCAGGGGCACCAGGATTTGAAACTGGGTCATCTCAGCATCTCCAGTGTCAGGCCCAGGGTCTCCCACAGTGAGACGCTTCCAGAGTGGGTGTGGCACGGGGACAGTGAATCCCTATTCCTCCTAGAGGTGGGGGACTCTAGCCCAGGGTGTCCAGCTTTGGGGCAATCAGTGGTTCTCTGTTGTGGGTGCTGCCCTGCTCACTGCAGAATGTTTAGCAACATCGCTGGCCTCCACCCTTATCAATGCCAACAGGACGGCAGGGAGCACAAACACTGCCACTTCCAACAGCAGAAATGTCCCCATTCCCCAAAATCCCCTGAGGGGCAAATCACCCCCGATAGAGATTCACTGCCCCAAGTCAAGGGCATCCCCCATAGGAGGTTCTCTTCCCTCCCTCACTCGGCATGGCACAGCCTGGAAACCAGCACCCGCCCTCTGGCAGCCTCAGTCTCCACAGCCAAGGATGGGTCAATATTGTTAGCAGCAGCTCCAGCTGGAGGGACCCGCGGGAGACGAGGGGAGGAGGAGGAGGAATGCGACCACAGCTGCAGGCCCCAAAAGTGCTGAGGAGACACGAAGACGAACGTTTCCCTGTGAGTCAGGACCCAGGAATGTGTCGCCCAGAGTGGCCACGAGCCAGAGCCCCATGCACGCCACCCCCGTCCACCCCCAGGGCATCTGCCTTTTATTAGAACAGAAAAGGCGGCAGGTGCCACGTCTCTGAGAGCCCATTAAGGACCCAATAAACTCCACAGAGGGGGCGCTGAGCGGGAAGCGTTCTGAGAAGGAGGCCCCTGCCCGGGTCCAGCCCAGAAGAAGGCGCACAGGATTCGGCAGACACCGGGGACTTCCACCCACCTGTGTTGCGTCCTGACTGTGCCACCCCAGCCTGGTCACCTGGGCTCCCCGGCCTGCGTTTCTTTCTTTTTCAAATTATTGTATTTTAATCATTATTTGATGAGGGTTTTTAACATTTTTTTTGCTTGGAATGAAACCTAACACATCACAAGCTCAGGCAAAGCCACTGACGTCCGTCTTCCCCCTCCTCATCTGAGTCACCAGCATGAACAGCTGCCCAAGCACCCTCTATGGGCCTCAGTTTTCACATCTATATAGTGGGCTCACCCATGTGTCTTCCCCACAGGGCATTTGGGAGGGGGCTGAGAGAATGTGGGTCTCTCTTCTCCTTTCCCCTCCATGGCATTCCTTGTTTTAGGCATACCCAGTAAGCTCAGCCCCCAAATCACTTACCTCCCTCTAATCCTCAGGGCTCCACCAGCAACCCCCTGAGCTCCCCGTAGCTCACCCCAGGTGCCCACAGCCCCCAGCTCCTCCTCCTGGTCCTGTTTGCACAGGCTTCTACCTGGACTCTCACTTAGAACAGCTTCGAAGGCCATGCCTTCTCCAGGAAGCCTACCTGGATGACAAGTGACCGACACAAATCAAGGGCAAAACTTCAAGAAGCATCTCCATGGACCCGTGACTGGCCCTGCACAAGCAGAGACCAGGCCCTCTGTAAACACCCAATCATTTAATCCCCACATCACAGCAAGGGGACAGGAACTGTTCTCCCTAACTTCCAGATGTGGAAACTGAGGCTCAGTGAAGCTGAATGACATGCTCACGTTTCCTGAATTTTCCGCAGTGCCAGGAGGCCCAACCCAGATTTTTCAAAAGATTTAAATTAACTTTTCAGAAACTATGCCGGTCATTCACATGCATAACAGAACCTTCTGACTTTTTATTTTTTATATTATTCTTTTGGATTATAAATTTCTTGCGAATGAATCCCTTTGTGAAGCAAAATAACTTGGATGAAGAAACTACTTACCGACAGATGATAGAGAAGGCTTGATCTGGAGACAGTTAATGTTGATATGGAGACAGCTCCTGCATGCACGCACACACACGCGCACACACACCCCTGAAACGATGTGGCCCAGGACGTTTCGAGAATTCGCCAGCCCCCTGCGGCCCCTGCTACTTCCCTGGTCTCAGTATGGCTTAAGGAAAGGCAGGCTTCCCTCCTCACTCGGTCCTCCCCAGGCCTCTGGACCTAGAATTGTATCTGCAGGCTCCTTCTTACACCCAGCCCTGGATCCAGCTTTTCATTAACTAGTAAATGGAGATTTTTCATTTTAAAAAAATTCGGGGGAAAAGAAAGGCAGCTGTTGGGGTATGGACCAAGTCCTGAGCTGCAAAGCAAGAGATCTTAGGCCCAGCCCTGCCACTGCGGGAGGTGCTGGCGGTCTTAGGTCCCAGGCCCCTCCCCTGGGAAGTGCCCCCTTCCTCCCACAGAGCCTGTGTTCCTCTCCCTTCCAGCTGCTCCTGGCCCCAGCCCGTAGACCCCCATGACTGTGCGGTTTGCAAGGCATCATCCTCTGCTTGGATCATTTCATCATTTCATCCATCCCCATGTCCTCATTTTACAGATGGAGCAGTGGAGGCTCCAGGGGCTAAGCCATGTGTCCATGGCATGGGGTGTGCAGTGGGTGGACGGCCCAGGAGCTCCTCCCACTGCCCCAGCCCCAGATCTTGCTAGGGCCAGGTTCAGTCTCATCAGCTTCCCAGAAACCCTGGCTCAACAGGGCTCCACGAGAGCTTGTGCCCAGGCAGCTTCTACCCAGGGTCCCGGCCGTGCCAAGAAGGCGGCCAGCACCCGCCTGGGAGGCTGCAAGGCAGGACAGGAGCCCAGCGTCCTCAGGGGCCCCCTGTCCACGCTCACCCTCTCTCTCTGCACCTCTGGCAGGCATTGTCGTCAGCAGCAGCCCGGTGGGTCCTGGCAGAAAGGCCAGGGCGGGCAGAGGGTATCAGCTTCTCTCCTGGCCTCGACTCAGGATCAGAACGTGCCAGCCCTGGGGGCCACCTGTGCCCGTCGTGGCCACTGCTGGCCCCTCCCATGCGGCCTCTCCTCCCAGGGCTTCCACTCTCACGGGCTGTGCTCTAGGGACAAATATGCTTTCTGGACACCCTAGTGATCACGTAATAACCCCAATATCACTAACCCAGAATGCTCGAACCATTCCTTTATGAATTCTTCGCTTCATCTCCAAATGTCTGAACCAGCCCCTCTGTCCCTAGAACCTTTGAGCATGAGGCTCTTTTCCTCTGTTGCCAAGAAGATGGAAGCCCAGAGCTGGATAAGCCCTGAAGTCTCCAAATGACACCATGAGGACACTGAGGCCCAGAGAGGGAGAGTGACTTGCCCAAGGTCACACAGTGAGAGGCAGGCAGAGCGGGGACAAGGAGCCCGGTGTGCAGTACCTCTGTCCATGCCTGTGGTCTGGAGCCTCCAGCCCTTGGAGCAAGGGAGACTCCCTCTGGGACCCTGGCCATCCCTTCCAAGTCTGCCCACCAGGGATCAGGAGGAGGTGCCGCCCCCACCCTCTGGAACAGCCCACAGGCCAAGGCCTATGTTCCAAGCCTGTAGCAGGGGCAGGAGGCACCCCTTCCCCCAGTCAGGGTGCCTGGGCCTCCAGTGCCACCCCCAAAATAGAGCAGCTCTCAGCCCGAAGATCAGGTTGCAGCCTCGCTGTCCAGATGGGGCGCCTGGCAGGGGGGAAGCACTTCCCCCTCACGCTGCCCCCACCTGCTCCCCCCTCACATGTCAGCACTCGGGCTGAGCCTTAAATCACAGCCTCCCCCGGAGGACACAGCCTTTTCTGGAGGCTGTGGTGACAAGAGCAATGGGCACAGTGTCTAGGGCTGGGAAAGGGGGACTGCAGGAACAGAAGAAATGGTGGTGTCCCCAAGAGGAGAGCGATTTGAAGGGTTCTTGTACTGTTGTGGATCTGCTGTGTGGTCTTAGAAGAGCCACTTGTCCCTTCTGAACCTCAGTTTCCCTGTCTGTAGAATGGGGAGAGTGTGCCGGCTCATGCAGGGGCTGTGAACAGATCAAAGTCCCCATCCTCAGAGAGTCCATGTTCCATGGGTCAGCAGACGCTGGCTCAGGCAGTGGGGCTCTAGAGCCGGGGTTAGCAGCCAGCAGGCCATACGCCAGTGGGTGCTGGGAAGCCAGAGAAAGGGCTACCCTCTTTTATTTAAAGTGGCCCAAGAAGGCTTCATCAAGGACCTGAACAGGGGTCTCTACCCTGGATAGGAGAGGGATGGAGATCATGGGTGGGGCTGCAGGAGGCACACCTCTCTGCCCCCCCAGGGCTCTAGGTGTGGAACTGAGTTTTCAGTCGCAAGCCTCCAGCTGGACTTGACCCAACAGCTCCCATTCCCCTAACACCCAGCAGTGCCTGGCCCTGCAGTGCAGAGACAGCTGGCAGGGGCCCGGACAGCCCGGGCGTCCGACTCCAGCCCCAAGACAAGACGAAGAGGTTGGTGTCCCTTATGGCTTCTCAGTGGGGGTCTGGTGAGTGAGCAGGAGGCTGTAGTGTGAAGTCCCCAGCTTCAGGGATGCCCCTGCATGACAGGGTTGGGGTCTGGAGCTCCAGGGGTGCTGGTATCTGCAGTGGGTGGGCACAGTGATGGTCCCACAGTGAGGAGCTCCTTCCTCTTAGGGACCACACCCCCAGTACTCCACAAGCCGAGAGCAGTACCGACACACCCGACCGCCCCAGCCACGACTCCACGTCATCCCCCAGCAGCCCTGCGAGGGTACAGATGAGGGCACTGAGACTCAGGGAGGCTGTGTCTTGCCCAAGGCCACACATCTGGGAAACAGCAGATGTGGCTGCATCCAAAATTCACATGTTTTATTTCTTAGGGGAAAACATGATGAATTCCATTTTTTACAAATCTTATCCTTGGTTTGTTGTCATTAAAGTGCTTGTTTATTCAACCTCTTTTTCATTTAAAGATTTTCTTGCTTGCTTTTCAAAACACAAAATAACAAATGCGTACTGGAGCCGGCGATGCAACGTTGTGTCAGATGGCCATCGCTTCCCCACCGCTGGCGTCAGCAGGCCTCAGCGTCTCCTTCCAGGCCTTTCCCCAGGCCCAAGCAACCTCCTCACCCTCCGAGTTTACCTGCCTTTTGGATAGTTCTTTCCTCCTTCTGCACAGAAACATTTCCAAAGAGCCCCCTGTATGCCAGGCTTTGCCATGAGTGCCAAGCCGGTGGGGTCAAGGCAAAATCCCAGCTTCCTGGAAGGTGTGAGGACAAACATACAAACAGGTGAACACTGGGTCACCAGCCCCGCACGCAGGGAGTTCAGGTGCGCTTGTTCACGGGTGCACCCTCCACATCAGAGTGGACCAGCCACAGAGCAGGTACTCAATAGATGTGTGTTGAATGAATGAATGAATGAATGAACGAACGAATGAATTTGCTGAGATGAAGGATCCAGAATCTGGAGCCAATCTAAGGGGAAGCTGATGTTGAACTTGAGATCCCCGTGGGCCACCGAGGGAGGAGGGCGAGGATCAGCCATCCTGCGGTGTTGGATGTCAGAACTTGGAGTGTGGCAAAGAAATGCAGCAGGAAGAAGTGTCCCTTTGGCTGAAACTCAGCTGCCCCACCCCCAAAGCCAGCCCCTCCCACATGCCCCCGCACCTCCCTTCCCAGGGTGTGGACAGGGGGTTCTGGGCAAGGACCCCTCCCATTGAGCCCCTCCAGCCCCAGACTGGCCAGCCCTGCCTCCCTCCCTCTCCTAAGCCGCCCCAACAAAAGCTGCCCTTGTAGGAGCCAGGACCATTGTAATTAAAAAGGAAACATAATAAAGCCCCTCTCTGAAGCCAAATCCCATCCCTAGAGCAGACGTTGGGGCCCGCCCCTCACTGCCCACCAAGGACACATGGCCCCTTTGTGTGCCCCGGGTGAGGGCCACTCCTGCCCTGCCCCACCCAGCCACAGCCCACCCTCCCCTCCCTTCCCTCGCACTCTGATGGTCCAGTATCCCCACTGAGAGAGCCTGGCCTCCTTTTTTCACAGGGGGAAACAGGCCTGAAGAGGCAGAGCCTGGCCCTAGGCCTCCTGACTTCCAGCCCGCTGCTCTCCCAGCACAGCGTCTGCCCAGTGGGCGCCCTCTCTCCTGGCTCCATGCCCCAGAGCAGGGGTCCTGGATGAACAACAAAGAGCCCCTTCTCACACAGCTGAGCTCAGGGGACCTCTGAGAGCCTGCGTGCTGAGGCCCAGAGAGGTTAGATGGTCCTGAGGCCACACAGCAGGGCCGAGGCAGACCTAGGACAAAGCTCCAAGTCTGCACAGCTCTCCACGTGGCACCACCAGCTTGTCCTGAGCACAGAATCTGTCACCCCAGGAGGGGCTCTGAAGGAGTCAGCCTCCAGATGTCATCGGTGTCTGGTCTCTGTGGAGGCCACAGGAGTGGGTGAGGGAGGAGGAGCGCCCCCCACCAACCTCCTGCACTGGAGTGAACACCCCTGTGGGGGATACTAGAACTCCTGGCTGAGCAAGGTGGCTCGTGCCTGCAATCCCAGCACTTTGGAAGGCCGAGGCGGATGGATCGCCTGAGCTCAGGAGTTCACGACCAGCCTGGGCAACACGGTAGCCTGTCTCTACAAAAATACATAAACAAATTAGCTGGGTGTAGTGGCGTGCCCCTGTAGCCTCAGCTACTCAGGAGGCTGAGGCAGGAGAATTTCTTGAACCCGGGAGGCAGAGGCTGCAGTGAGCCAAGATCATGCCATTGCACTCCAGCCTGGGTGACAGAGTGAGACTCTGTCTCAAAAAAAAAAAAAAAAAAGAGAACTCCCAGAGACCTCCAGAGATGCAGGCAGGCCTCCCTGCACCAACGCAAGTGGAAGGTTGATCATGAGCTTTCAGTGAAGACAACAGCCAGTCCCACGTCTTCCCTTCTGAACTTCCAGAAACTAAGCAGTCTCTTCAAGGCCCCTGCTCAGCATCTTCTCCCAAACCTGCCAACCCCAGCTACTCTGGCCGCCTGAACAGCCTCAGACATGGAGGTCAGAGCCATCCGGCCATTTCAACTTATCCCAGGGGCCCCCTCCCCTGTCATTTCCGGGTCCTCAGCTGGGATCAGCCCATGGCAAAACCGTGGCATTGGCTGAGTTATGCGTGGTCCTGCCTGCCTTCCCTGTCAGGGATCCTGTTCCAGACCCTAGCTGCCTGCCCACCTCACCCCCACCCACCTTCTTCCCTGGTTATCAGTAACCCACACAGAGGTGATCACAGCAGCAAAGGATCAGAGGGGACCTAGGCAGTCACCACAAGCCTTCAAGTGACCAAGGATTGGGTCCCCTCCCCAACAGCGCAATGTTAGGTACAGTGATGGCAATGCCTGGGGCATGGGCGCCCCACCACGTGCATGGATGGTCACATCTAGGCAGGCACTCATTTGAGACACAGGCACCTCAGGGTGTGCAGAGAAGCTCCACCACATGCACAGATGATCACATCTAGACAGGCACTCATTTGAGACACAGGCACCTCAGGGTGTGCGGAGAAGCAGGACTATGACCAGGAAACGGTTTTGTTAATAGCAAGAAGCCACCATTCCTGGAGCTTCTCCTCTGGGAGCCCTGCTCGTGCCTCCTTCAAGCCTCCCTCCCTTCCGGGGAAAATATTCACGATTCTCATTTGACAGATGAGAAAACTACTCAAGTATATGCAGCCAGGGAGTGATGGAGTTTGGATTCAAAGTTAAGTCTGTCTGGTCCCCAATCCCTTCAAGAGGATGTGCAAAATGTCTAATACCCAGCCCGTCCCATTGGACACTGTGACATCAATCCCACCCTTTGCACAGCAGACCCCTTCAGTACTAAGCGGGGGGTACAAAGGTGCCACTCACTCACCCATTCTAGTTGAATCAGCCAATCCAGGACTTCCCCAAAAGTGTGTGTGCATGTGAGAGGGAGCGTGAGTGTGTGTACATGTGTGTGTGTTTGCATTCAGCATAGTGCTAGACAGGCCTCGGACATGGAACCTGTCCGTGGCCTGCCATTTCCTCCTCTCCCCATGGTCCAACCACCTTGCCCAAAAGAACTGGAATGGGGATGCCCTTGGGCATCCAGGGCAGGGAGCAGCCAGGAGGGGACAACATGGGCTCCACACACTCCTGTAGCCTGGGAGCCATCCAGGGCAGGCAGGGATTAGACAGATAATGCCTCTTGTAAGAACAAGGGATTGTTGCAGAGGGGAAACTAGAGTGGGGGGTCGGGGGGCTGGTTCAGATTTCTCCTGGGGTGAAAACTGAGCCCCCCGGGAGAAGGCACCCTGACTGCCAAGCCCTAATCCCTGTGCGTCTCACCCAAACCCCAAAGACGAGGCTGTTCGCGGGCAGCAGATTCCTGGGATTCATTAATTCAGGATTTGCAAGTGGGGCTGCTGGCCGCCCCTCCCTGCAGGCAGCAACCTGAGCAGGGCAGGTGGGTGCTGGTTGTCAGGGACACCCTGGGCGTCAGGGAAGGGAGGCTGGGCTGAGCCTCAGGAGTCTGGGGGCAGCTCAGGGTCTGCTCTGGCAGCAAGAGGAGCAGAATTCGCCTCCAGCTTCGCCTCACCCCAGCACTCGCTCCTTCCTTCCCTCCTTCCTTCTCTCCTTCCTTCCCTCCTTCCTTCCTTCTTTCCCTCCTTCCCTCCTTCCTTCCTTCCTTCCCTCCTTCCTTCCTTCCTTCTTCCCTCCTTCCTTCCTTCCTTTCTTCTTTCCCTACCTCCCTCCCTCCCTCCTTCCTTCCTCCATTCCTTCCCTCCCTCTTTTCTTTCTTTCTTTTCTTCTTTTTTTTTTTTTTGTTTTTGAGACAGGGTCTCACACTGTCACCCAGGCTGGAATGCAGTGGCACATTCTCAGTTCACTGCAGCCTCAACCCCGTCCCACCTCAACCTCCTGAGTAGCTGGGACTACAGGCACCTGCCACCACAGCCAGCTGACATTGTATTTTTGTAGAGACTAGGTTTCACCATGTTGCCCAGGCTGGTCTCAAACTCCTTGGCTCAAGCGATCTGCCCATGTCAGACTCCCAAATCATGGGAATTACGGGTATACATGAGCCACTACACCTGGCTGCCCCAGAGCTATTTCTATGTTACCATTATTAGCTACTGGATTTTTCTCCTTCTCTTTATGAGATATGATTTACACCCAGCAAAATGCACAGGTCTCAAATGTACAGTTGGATGAGTGTGGCAAGTACCTGGACCCAGGTAACCACCATGACCAAGCTCTAGAACACTCTGTCACCCTACAAGCTTCCCCTGCACCCCTTCATGTGAGTGTCCCGATCTGCTTCCTGCCACCCCAATCTGCTTCCTGTCATATCAGATGAGTTTTGTGTCTTCTAGAACTTCTGTAAGTGCAAGCCTGCCATCCGGCTCTGCAGTAGCTCCAGCCAGTGCTGGTGGGAGCCGCTGGGTTTCTGCAGAGGATTTCATCCCAGCTGAGGCCTCCCTGGCCCAAGTCAGGGTGTAGACCCTGGGATCTTCCCAGGACAGAGGATTCTGGGCTCCTGCGCATCCGATTCTTTGGATTCATCTCCTGGAGATTTTCTTTTTTTTTTTTTTTTTTGAGATGGAGTCTAGCTCTGTTGCCCAGGCTGGAACGCAGTGGCGCCATCTCAGCTCACTGCAACTTCCACCTCCCGGGTTCAAGCAGTTCTCCTGCCTCAGCCTCCCAAGTAGCTGGGATTACAGGCGCCCACCACCACCCCCAGGTCCACCTCCTGGAGTTTTTCAAATTTTCCACCCCCTTCCTGTCCCCATCTCAGGCCTGTGGCAGTCCCTCCTGCTGCCGCTGCCACCTCTGACCTCCACCCCAACCCTTCGGGGTCCCCACAATTGCTTGCCAGCCCCTCCCTCAGCCACCCCACCTCCACCTCCACTCCAGAGCAGCTTTCCAAATGCAGAAGCCACTCTCCTTCTAGAATCCTCCATGTCTCCCGATGCACACTGGGAGAAGATCTGGGCGTCTTTGCCTGGCATTCTAGGTCCTTCAGGGTCTACGCTGTCTCCATCCCTCACACTCTGGGCTCCACCCACAGAACCACTCTAGGCAAAGTCACTGCGCCCTTTCTCCCTCCTTCTCTCTTCCACACATGCAATTCCCTCTGCCAGGAATACCCTCCCTCAATAGCCACCGAGTCCTGCTCAGTTACTGACATCCCAGGAAGCCTGTCTTGAACTCCCCCAGCCCGACTGGGTCCGGTTCCCCCCGACCTCCCGTCCCATCGCCAGGTCTTCCACACCAACACCTCCCTGCCTGCACACCCCTATCTTGACTTCCAACCTCCAGGGACAGTGTCTGGTTCAGATCTGGATTCCGGGGCCCAAGCCAGGGTTGGCACATCACAAATCCAGTGAGGTCCTGCCTCGGCATCTCCCCTTACCCTCCTCAGCCCTGGTCGGCACACACCTGGGCACGAGGTTTGGACTGGACTGGATTGAATCGGCAAGGTGGCACTGGGGCAGAACTGACATCCAGGGTGGTGGAACAGCCAGGAAGGAGGGGGCACATCAGGTTCTCCAAGAACTGGACAGGTCTGGGTTCAAATCCTGCCCCAACAGTTGCAGGGCTTGACAAAGTCACTTCAACTCCCAACTTCAACTCCTAAGCTTCAATTTCCCTGTCTATAAACTGGGCATCCCAATAATAACACTTCACTCTGTGTGTGTGTGTGTGTGTGTGTGTGTGTGTGTGTGTGTGTGTGGTGTGTGTTTATTTGTGTGTCTTAGGATCCGTTGACATTCTGTGCTCAAAAGGCCTGGCCATAAAGTTGCCTCTGACTGTCACCATTAAGGTGAGAAGAGAGAGGACAAGAGGGAGGGGGAGGTAAGTGTCCCAGTGGGAATGGGTGGGAAAGAGGTGGCCTCCACCCGCCTAAGACCAGCTACCTCCTCCCATCCTCCAGAATCCCCGCCTCAGAGACTGAGCCCAGCTTGTCTAATTGTCCTCCCACGCTGACCTGCCTGCCTCTCAGCTTGGCTAAAAGCCAAGAGGCTAAACTTAGCAAGTCAGGCAAAATCAGGCAGAAGGCAGGTAAGTCATGAATGTTCACAGCGGCTGATTCACCACAAAACAATCCAAAACACGGAAACAGCCCATATGGCCGTCACCAGATTAGCGGATAAACAAAACATGGAATGTCCACGCAAAGGAATATTATCCAGCCATGAAAAAGGAAGTCGTGACACATGCTGCAACGTGGATGAACCTTGGAGACACTGCACTAAGTGCAAGAAGCCACATGTGATCTAACTCCTCTTACACAAACGTCCCGAAGAGGCAAGTGTATACAGACAGAAAGTAAACTAGCGGTTGCTTAGGACTGTGGGTCTGGAAGCATAGGGGAGGAATGACTAAAGGATGTAGAGTTTCTCTTTGCGGTGACGAAAACGCCCTAAAATTGACAGTGATGGCCAGGCACACACCTGTCATCCCAACACTTTGCAAGGCCGTGGTAGGAAGATTGCCTGAGGCTGGGCATTCAAGACCAGCCTAGGCAACAGATTGAGACCTTATCTCTACAAAAAAAATTAAAATTAGCCAGGTGTGGTGGAGTGTGCCTGTAGTTCTAGCTACTCCGGAGGCTGAGGAGGAGGGATCGCATGAGCCCAGGAGGTCAAGGCTGCAGTGAGCCATGATCGCACCATTGCACTCCAGCCGGGGTAACAGAGAAAGCCTGTCCCTAAAAAACAAGTAAGTAGACAGTGTCGATGTTTGCACTGCCTGCAAATATACTAAAAGCCAGTAAACTGTACATTTAAAATAGATGAATTGTAGGGTTTGTGACTTATAGCTCGATCTAGCTGTTTTTAAAAGGACAGGTGTGGCCCAGGTGCGGTGGCTCCCGCCTGTAATCCCAGCACTTTGGGAGGCCGAGGCAAGCAGATCACTTGAGGTCAGGAGTTCCAGACCAGCCTGATCAACATAGTGAAACCCCGTCTCTTCTAAAAATACAAAAATAATAATAATAATAATTAGCCGGGCATGGTGGCAGACACCTGTAATCCCAGCTACTCAGGAGGCAGAGGTTGCAGTGAGCCGAGATCACACCACTGCACTCCAGCGTGAGCAACAGGGTGAGACTCTGACTCAAAAACAAAACAAAACGGCAACAACAACACAAACTAAAGTTCAGCCGCGGTGGCTCACGCCTGTAATCCCAACACCTTGGGAGGCCGAGGTGGGCGGATCACCTGCAGTCAGGAGTTCAAGACCAGCCTGGCCAACATGGTGAAACCCCCTCTCTACTAAATTAGCCAGGTGTGGTGGCATGTGCCTGTAATCCCAGCTACTCGGGAGGCTGAGGCAGGAGAATCACCTGAACCCGGGAGGCGGAGGTTGCAGTGAGCCGAGATCGCACCATTGCACTCCAGCCTGGGTGACAGAGTGAGACTTCATCTCAAAAAAAACAAAACAAACAAAAAAGAACAGGTGGGGACAGATGGGGAGTAGGCCTCCGGCTCGGGGACAGAGTGATGGCCCCCAGCAGGAAAGCCAAGCCCTGGATTTCACACTAGCTTCCTTGTTCTCCCAACAGCCACGAGGGAAGGTTTTCATCAACCTATTTAGCAGAGCAGAAAGCTGAGGCTTGGGACATGTCACCTGAGGTCACGCAGCTGGGATGCTGAGATTCAAAATCAAAGAGAAGGGCCTGGCCCGGGCCTGTCCACCGTGCCCCTCCTTGGGTTTTCCCAACACTCCCAGAATGTGAGGCCGGCATTCCCCACCTGGCACAGACTGCCCTCCCATAGGCTGGAGGGTAGAGGGAGTGGCCACTGTGCTGGCACCAGCCCCAGGCATGTCCGCACAGGTGTGGGCATCCCAGCTCTGCTCCAGCGGTTGCCTGGCCCTGCAGCCCCGGCCAGGGCCACATCCCCACCCTTGGGGCAAGCCCAAGCAGCTGAGAACACCTGCCCCACCTGAAGGGAATCGCCCTGGATGGCTGAGGTAGCTGGCGCCCCTGGGGTGGCATCTGGGGCTAAGCTGGTGGCCGGGCACGAGGGGTAGCAGGTGTGTGGCTTGAGAGGGAACCCAGGCCATGTGTATTTGCATGGTGTGTGAGCATGGGGTCTCCCTGAGCTGCTCAGGGCATGAGCCTGAGCGCAAGCACACGTGTGTGGGTGCAGAGGATGCGCTGTGCCGGTACAGCGGTGCAAGTGTGCCTCAGTGTGTCCTGCTGGAAGCAGGGATCGTGGGCTTGCAAGGGAGGATCCTGGGGCAGTGAGTGTGCAGCTGTGGGATGCCTGGAGGCAGACGTGAGGGTGACAGTGAGCTGGGGGCCTGGTGAGCATGTGAGTGGAGGGGTGCACACTCCCTAGTGTCTCCTCCTCCTCAAGTGACTGTCACCCCCCAGGCCTGCCCAGCCACCTCCTTGATTTATTTTCTTTCCCTGTTTCTCTCCCTCCAGATGCTCACATCTGGAGGGTGGACACGACCCCCGAGGACTACCCGCCACTTGTTACAAATTACGAAGCCGTGGGAGAGTGCTTGCCTCTGAGCCTCGGTCCCCACATCTGTACAACGGGGATAAAGCAGCTCCTGCCAGAGGAGGTTGCTGGGAGACAGGGGCAAGAGTAAACGCAGAATGCAGCGGCCCAGTGCAGAGAGCGAGTGAAAGCAGGGGCGGCCCAGTGAGTGGAAACACGAGCCCTCCTTCTCTGCTGATTTTGCCCTGGCCGCCCCCCTCCTGCCCAGGCCCCTGACAGTTCCGGGCTCCAGGCAGCTCAGGGAGGCAGGAGACATCTGGGGTCAGGACCCAACCTCCTGGGCGGGCAAAGGCAGGCCCCTGGGCAGCCACGGATCCTGGGGAGGAAACGCCCAGAACACCAGGTGTTCTGCCTTGCTGAGGATAGGTGGGGAGCAGAGGGCAGGGTGTGAGCTCAGTACCGACGGACATTCATTCAGCAAACCCCTTCCAGACACTGACTGTGCACGGGCCTGTGCTGGAACCTATGGGGCCCCCAACCCTGACCGCCAGGCGTCTGGCGAAAGGGGAGGTTTTAATCCAGTGTGGTGTGTGCAGGATGGACTCGCAGAAGTGCAGATGAGGGCCCCAGCGCCAGCCTAGGGTGGCCCAGTGAAGGGTCCCAGAGGAGGGGCTATGGAGATGAGGCTCCCGAGGAGCAGTGAGCCAGGCATTCCTGGCTGAGGGGTCATCTTGAGCAGAGGCTTAGTGCCACCTGAGTGTCCACCCTGAGGCGAAGAATGCTGGAGACAGTGCTGGAAAGGCCGTCAGCACCAGCCGCCGGTTAGACACGATAAGATTAGACATGGTGAGGCCTGAGGTTCAGTCCCAGGGGTGAAATCAGATACTGTCAACAATCATCACTCTCGCCCCACCTCAACAGGGGTCTCGTGATTTGCAAAGTGCTTTCATCTCTAGGGTCTTACTAGGTCCTTGTTGCAAGCCCACCATGGAAGGGGGATAAAAAGCCCACTCATCCCTTTTCACTTTGGCCACTAGGGAACTCAAAGGCTACACTGAGCACTTACTGGCAATTACAAACACAGCGCAGACATCACTGCTCTTTCTACACCTGGACACCTGCTTTTCTCTCTTATACTTTGATTTTTCCCTGGCAGTCTTTTATTTATTTATTTATTTATTTTTGAGATAGAGGTTTCCTCTCGCCGCCCAGGCTGGAGTGCAGTGGCACAATCTCGGCTCACTGCAACCTTGGCTTTCGGTTTAGGCAGTTCTTCTGCCTCAGCCTCCCGAGTAGCTGGAACTACAGGCACGCACCACCACGCCCAGATAATTTTGTATTTTTAGTAGAGATGGGGTTTCGCCATGTTGACCAGGCTGGTCTTGAACTGACCTCAGGTGATCTGCCCACCTCAGCCTCCCCAAGTGCTGGGATTACAGGCGTGATCCACCATGTCCAGCATCTCTGGCAGTCTTTTGGGAGTAAGAGGGCAAAGAAGAGGCAAAGCCGGTGCTACTGGCGGCATATTGTGCTGGGGTCAGGGAAGGCTGTGTGCAATGGTGTCCGTGAGCCTGGCAGGCCAGGGGACACACACCCTGACCCACCCAGGCACCCAACTCCCTTGTTCTCCCACCACTCCCTCCCACCACTCCTTCCACTAGCCCCTCTTTCTAAACTCTGCCTGGCACACTGTCAACTCCAAAGGAAACTGAGGCTCAGAAGGAGATGTCACCTGCCGCAAACCTCTCAACAAGGCCAGAACCTGAGTCTCTTGAGCCCTGGCTTAAGATCACGCTACCCTTCACCCACAAGAGCCACCCTTCACCAGTGTGTGACCAGGGACGTGTCACTTAACCTCTCGGAGCCCTTGCTCTAAGCTGGCTTCCACACCCACAGGAAGTTGCTTACGGAGCTTAGAGGCTTGTTCAATGCTGGTTGATTGAAGCAATGAAGACCTGCCTCTCTTTCTACTTTGAAAGCAAACAATTTTCGGCTGCCATGGCTGAGAGGAAGGTATCCAAAGAGCCCTGGCTATGAGGCTGCATGACAGTGGCTTCTCCTCTCTGCGCGTCAGTTACCTCATCTGCAAAATGGGAGGAGCGTGCTCTCTACTCCCACGCACTCTCCTTCCTGGACTTTGCACAGAGGACCTTCGCTCCATCCCCCCGGCTACAATGGAAGGAGCTATTGCTGTGCCCATTTTACAGAAGAAGACACTGCAGCCCAGGCCACACAGCTCCCAGGTCTGAGTGAACACACAGCCCAGGTTCTTCACCTGACCCAATACTACGTCTCGGAGAGGACAGTGTTCTGCACACAGTAGCAGGTACCTAAGGGTCAGGGGCCTTTGGGTCCCCATGGCCCAGAACCTAAGAAGGAAGGTATTAGCCCCAAAGAGGCATGGACCCCACCCTGGGAGCTGCTGGGCTGGGCATCACACCGACAGTGTCCCACTGGGGCTGTGTCGGCCACGTGGGGTGCAAAGTGATGACACAACATAATGGGAGAAGGTGCCAAAAACATGCGTATTTACAAATCAGCTGCCACTCAGCCAAGCTGCAGCCCAGGAGGGTTGCGAAACTTGGCCTGGCAGGTGGACACTGGAGGGAGCTCCCAGGCTGATGCTGGAGCCCAAGCTGGCACCATCTGAGCCATGGATACCCAGGGCTGCAAGCAGGCAGGTGCCACTTAGGGGCAGCCCCCTAGGGAGGACAGGGCAGAATCAGCCCTATGCTGCTGGTTCTCGGTCCCCTGGTCTTCCTGCTATGAGGCCAGAGGCAAAGCTGGATCCAAGGGAGCCCTTTCTGGCCTTTGAGACTGTCTGCCTCCACCTCATCAAAGGTCAAGTCCAGGCTTCCTTGTTGGGAGAAGAGGACAACGGAAAGATCGGGACTCGGGATCATCTCAGCTACCCTCTCACCAGACACCCACCGTTCCAGGAACGCTTCCCAGGTCTGCAGCTCATTATGTGACTGAGCAAATGGCTGCATCTCCCTCATGCCTCAGCTTTCACAACTGTAAAATGGGGACAGTAAGAGGGCCACCCTCACAGCGCTGCTGTGAGGCGACAGTATAATGCATGTATAGCCTGACAACGGTATAGCCTGGCATGCAGTGAGGTCTTGCCAACTGTTAGCCCACAGTGTGCTAGTAAATGTTTACACACAGGGTAGGGTGCGGTGGCTCACGCCTGTAATCCTAACACTTTGGGAGACTGAGGCGGGTGGATCACTTGAAGTCAGGAGTTTGAAACCAGCCTGGCCAACATGGCAAAACCTCACCTCTACTAAGAACACAAAAATTAGCCTGACATGGTGGTGGGTGCCTGTAATCCCAGCTACATGGGAGGCTGAGGCAGGAGAATTGCTTTAACCCAGGAGGCAGAGGCTGCAGTGAGCCAAGATCATGCCACTGCACTCCAGCCTGGGCAACAGAGTGAGACTCCATCTCAAAAATAAATAAATAAATAAAAATAGAAATAAATGCTTAACAATAAGCTCCCGGGGGTAGGAGGGGTCCTGGTTTTGCAGCCTTGCCCAATCTCCATGGTACAAATACTCTCACCACCACCAATATTAATCTAGATGGGGAAACTGAGAAACCGCCCACCCTTTCATACACAGCGCTTCCACCCTGCGTGAAAATGGAAGATCGTAGCACTAAGAGGAGTTTGTAGGCAGACATTTAGAAGCAGCTAGCAGAAGTTTCTTATACCCTTAAAGTGAAAAAAAAACCACTAGTATCTATTAAGAGACTAGATCACAGTACAATTATTCGGAAGTGATGAACTGAGTGTTAATTACCTTTGTAACAAGGTTTGTTCAACTATAAATTTACAAAATTTAACTCTTGGTGATAGCTGTACCTAACCGCCGGTTTGCAAATGCCTGAGACTTCACCAACCAGCTTGCAGGCTGGTGCAAGCCAGCTCCGGCTCACCCTGGCTCTGCCATTCCTACTCTACCACTCCTGGCTTTCACATGAGCCACTTCTTCTGCTTGGAACTTCTTCTGCTTGAAATACGCTTTTTTGCATGCCTTTCCCCTTGGCAAACTTCCACTCTTTCCCCAATAATCTAGATAATATAATGTTTAAAATCCCTCCTCTGCGAAGACACCATGTAATCGATTAGACTCTCACTGAGCCCTCGTGACTCCATGAGGTAGATCTTGATGGCCCCATTTTTCAGATGAGATGGGCTTGGCAAGGTCTGTCAGCTGAATGGTGGCATTCCTAGGCGGCGACAGATTGTGTCAGGCATTGCCTTCCGCAGAGACCAGGTGCTCAGAGGCCTTCTGGGCATGCTTGGAAGAACATCTCACCACCTGCTTGCCTGTTCCCTCTCGTGCCCTTGACTAGAGCAT
Source organism: Sapajus apella (assembly GCF_009761245.1). Lineage (NCBI taxonomy): Eukaryota > Metazoa > Chordata > Mammalia > Primates > Cebidae > Sapajus > Sapajus apella. Next base: position 15,326,679 of record NW_022436983.1, on the reverse strand, counting down.
CGGGCTCCATTCCTCTGGGGTGAGCATTGCCCTATCTGCACAGTCTGGGGACAGGAAGCTGGGGGAAGCCCTGGGATGGACCAGGAGAGCCAGGCAGAAGGTGGATGGAGCTGAAGAGGCCGGGAAGCTCTGGGACCCACTGCCAAAGAGCTGGGGAGCAGAGCAAGAGGGGAGGGCTGTGCACAGGGAGGTGCTGACCGCCTGCCCGCCTGGGGGAGAAGCTTCTGGAGGAATGTAAGCTATGAGGGAGGAGGGGGCAGGCAGGCCCAGGCAGTCACAGCATGGCCCCCTGGGGAAAGTGGTGGGGGAGGGGGGACATAAACCAGAGAAGACCGTGGTAGGGCCCTTGGCCTTGGTAGCTGCCCCCAAAGAAAGCAACCTCAGACTCATCCATCATGAGGGCTAGGGACGGAAGGGAGGAGGGCACCTGCTGGGGCCACAGCTGCCCAGGGAAGACATATCTGCCCTCCCAGGGCTCTGCTGAGGCAGGGCGGTGGCACAGGGAAGCCATTGGGGTGTGGCAGCCAGAACTGGGTTCATACCCAGCCCGACCACTTCCTGGACATGTGACCTCAAGCATGGCACCTCCAGCCTGAGCCTCAGTTTCCCCTCCTGTAACTCCACCTCTCAGAGTCATGCTGAAACATACCCCGTGGGCAGTATCCAAGGTGTCTGGCCCATAGCAGGTACAACTGGAATCACAATAGTAAGAGCAGCCAGCGTCTACCAGGAGCTTCCCTAGGCCAGCACCGCGCTGTGAGCTTCCCACGGTCCTAGCCTTCGGCTTCTCAAGGCCCCTAGGAAGGGACGAGCCCAGAGCTGCCCTGGATAGGGAAACCCAGGCACAGAGGTTGAGGGTGTTCCCAGGTCACAGTACAGCCGTGAGTAGCTGGGACCCTGGCCCTGAGCCGAGCTCCGTGCCCCTCAAGACAGCAGGCTCCTCGGGGACCGGCAGACTGCAGAGCTCGGTGACCACTGAATGAACAGAGATGTCTCCTGAATGTGCCACCACCCCAGTGATCCTCAGATCTGAGACCAGGTTGGTCCCCCACCCCCACCCAGGATCCAGGCCTCCAGCAGCCAGTGCAGACCCAGCCTATTTTCCCTCGCGACACGGCCCTGGCACTGAGGGGCTGTGCAGCTCAGGCATCCTGCCTCAACCTCAGTTTCCCCACTTTGCCACTGGGTGAAGGGAAGAAGAACTCATAGAGGGTGGAAGATCCGGGGATCTGCCTTCAGAAGAGGAGCCAGAGACGGGTCAAGGGACTTCCTGCCCAGCGGGCTCTGGCCTGAGGACTCCCTACCACCAAATGTCTGCTTCTAACTCATCCTTACAAAACACAGAGATGATCCAAGAGCCCCCACCCTCTCCAGCCTTTGGGGGACCGGGGGAAGCTGGCTGAGTAAAGACAGCCCATGGGAGGGGGAGGAGAGGGCTGCAGAGAGGATGAGCAGGGAGTGACAGGGCTGCCCCATGGTCACCAGGCCCCATGCTCAAACGCACACCCCGAGCCCAGCCTGGGGAGGCCCTTCAATGCCTGCCAGGCCAGTCCCTCCTCTCCACACTCCCTTCCAGGAGCTGGGGCCCCAGGAGTCCTCACACCTCTGGAGCTTTGAGGGACCTCACAAATGCAGGCCACAAGCACAAGGCACTTTGCACATTCGATCCCATTTCCCTTCCATCCTCCTTGTAGGGCAGGTGTACATTTCTCCCCATCTACTGATGAGAAAATCGAGGAGCCCAGAAGGTAAGGTAACTTACCCAGGGTCACGTAGTGAGGAAGGAACAAAGCCGAGACCCCATGACCCCAGTCCTACCTGTCTGTCCTACCCCAAACCTGTGCTCCGACTACAAGAGAGCAGCTTATGACCTTTGGCTGAGAACGGATTGTGGCCACATGGCCCCTGCATCTTCCACCATGCATGCGTGTGGCATGGGTTCTAATCCTGGTCCCTGGGGAAGGAAAAAGCTATTTAGTCTCTCTGGGTCTGGGTGATAAGGAAGATGATGAAGAAGGAGGAATGAAGTGCCCCAGGGCTAGAACAGTGGTTCCAGGTTCGTGGTCAGAGAAAGAAGCTGAGACTCAAGTCAAGGGGACCTGGGATCATTCCTGCACTGACATTCACAGGCTGTGTGGCCTCAAGCAAGGCACTTCCCCTCTCTGAGCCTCAGTTTTCTTGAATGTACAGTGGAGGTGAGAATACCTGAGGATTCAGGGACACCCATCATGCTGAGCATGTGGCATCCACTAGGTGCCCAATGGTGGCTTTCTGTGTCCCTTTCCTCCACAGGATGTGAGCCTGGGACAGCCTTTGCACAAGCAGGTGGTCTTCCTGGGTGCCAAGAAGAAGTAGGGAGCTTGGTGCTGGTAGCATCTATGGCACCGCCCCAGCTTCCAAGGCTGCTTAGAGAAGACACACTGGATGTCCTCAAACTGGCCCTGGCACTGGGACAGGAGGGCAGGTAAAGTCTGCATGAATCCCTGTGACAGCACAGGGCTCTGGGTCTGCAACCTGCCAGCCCACAAATGGGGACCATGTTTCCTCTGAGGGGCTTCCTGGAATGACAGCAGCATCAGCTATCTCTGGAAGCCTCTGAGGAGCTGTGGAACCATAAGCCTAGACATCCCAGGGTTAGGGAGCAGGGGCTACTAGCCACAAGAGCCAGCCCATCCGCTCCCATGTTGTCTGGCCACCTCACAGCAACCGCCAGAGACATGCCGTCCCTTCAGAGTATGGGGGTGACTGGAATTAAGTCTGAGAAATCATCTCTGGATCTCCAGGGCCTTGGACTATGCCTGAGACCCAGGATCTGGGAGATGAAGGATGGATGATGGATGAATGAATGATGGCTGGATGGATGGACGGACGGAAGGACGGATAGATGGATGGACGGATGGATGGACGGATGGACGGATGGATGGATGGATATATGAGTGGGCAGATGGATGGGTGGATGGATGATGGATGAATAGATGAATAGATGAATAGAGGGGTGGGTGGATGGGTGGGTGGATGTACAGATAGAGAAGTGGAGGATGGATGGATGGGTGAGTGAGTGGGTGGATGGGTGGATGGGTAGGTGGGCGAATGGGTGAGTGGATGAATGGATGTGTGAATAATAGATGGATAGGTTTTAGTTCTGAAAATCCAAGTTTTAAACACTTGCGTGGCAGCAGCTCTCAGCGCCCACTTGTACTCGCTATCCCACTTCTCACTGCAAATACCATGACTCTGCCTCTACGGCTGCAGAACATACTGGCCCAGAAGCGCCTGGAACAGCCATCAGCCAAGCACGGATGGGAGTGGAGGAAAAATGCCCCACTTTCCTCCCCCATGGAGGGACAATCCTGAGGCTTGTTCTGCCCCCTCTCCCAGCCGTCCCAGGGGTCTGCGTCCAGCTGGCCAGAGTGCTCACCTGCTGACCGACATGCCCTCCTCGATCGGCCTCTTTCCCTTCCCATCTCATTTCCTGACTCAATCTGGACATTAGGAAATCACCTCCTAGGTAAACTGTTTGCACTCGAATCCTTGACTTGGGGTCGGCTTTTGGGGGGCCCAGCTTAAGACAATTACCTCTGCCTTTTGCCTGTTCTAGGACCTTGGACAAGTCATCCCATTTCCTGCGCCTCTGCTTCCTTACCTATAAAATTGGGACAATGTTCACAGCACATCCATGTGGTTGTCACCAGGCAGGGTCTACCATATGCTCCACCTTACCCTGGCACTGAGGGCACAGAGTAGAGCGGCCACCGTCCCTGCCCTGGAGGAACCCGCCAAACACAGTGGAGAGGGTGGATGCGAGTCCAGGCCACTGGGTTGGAAGACCCAGAGCCAAACCCAAGCTCTTCATATCTTCGCTGGATGCCCCTAGTCAAGTGACACATTGCTCTGTGCCTCAATTTACCTTTCCGTCAAGTGGGGATAGTACCAGAAACCACTTCATGGGGCTCTTGTGAAGAGAAAAGGAGAGAATGCAAGGGAAGTGGCCAGTACAGGTCCTGACACACAGTGTGTGACAAAGGGGAGGCAGTGCCATTGTCCCCATTGTTAAGAAGGAATGCATAAAGCAATGCAAAATGTGAGATTGTGTAACTGACAGTTTAGTGGCGAAAGAGAGGGAAGGAGGCAGTGCCCTGGGTGGTCAAAGAAGAGAGTCATTAGGTGGCCTGAGAATGAGGCTGAGATGAGGAAAGCCTCATGCAGGAAAAGAATCCTTGCTGGCCTTGAATTTCACTTAGTCATGCACGGAAATTCCCAGCACCTGAAATTTTACTCTTAGACATGCATTTCTTTTGCTTAGACATTGCTCTCTCAGGCCTTAAGCTAGACCACCTTTTTCCCCACCCCACAACCCATGCTTTCCCCACTTCCCCAGAGGCTCTCGCATGTTCCCTGGCCTTGCCGTGCTGTTCCTTCTATGGGTAGGTGTGCCCTCCCCCCAGCTAGAGCTGAGGGAGGGGAGTGTGCCCGCTCAGTGTACCCTCCCCCCACACTGAGAGCTGAGGGAGACCTCTCTGAGGTCCGCTCACAACCATCCTCTCTGGCCAGTGTGGCATGAATAGGCAGGGGCCTGGACCAACCGCATCATGCTCCCCATGGGGCTTGGTAAAAAGGCAGGGTCCTGGGCCCTGCCAGCTCAGATTTTGTCTGGGATGGGGCTCAACTGGATTAGAAAACCACCTATTTGGCCATTCAGACACACCATGTTCCATACGGAGAAACTGAGGCCCAAAAAGTGGACACAGGAAAGTGCCCAGACCAGAGTTTCTAATTCCCCACCAAGCCCTTCCCCACCTCAAAGGTGCCTGGTGGGGGCTTCAGCACAGCCCCCTCTGGGTCCCGCTTCAGGTGTCCCCTCTGCCAGCCACCCACCCCCGCCAGTCTAGAAGTCACAGAGCTCCCATGAGGCTACCAGGTGTGCAGCCCCAAAATGCCTCCCAGAGGCTCTGCCAGCATTTGGCAGGTGGCAGGACCTGGGTGCGGGGGCGGAGAGGGCCCAGCCTTGAGTATTTAAATATTTGCTTTCTTGCAGAATGGCATTCTTCAGAATATTAGCCAATTTGTATAGAATTAGTCAGTGCCTGTCCCCCCACCCCCTCCCCCCAGCTGCTGCACGGAGACTCCGGGGAGGAGGAATGTACCTGCCGCTTCGCCTGATGCAGAGGCCCCGGCAAGTCCTGGCACAAGATCCACCTGCCTGCCCAGGAACGAGAGGGGAGGCGGGTGGCAGCAGGGCGGTGTGGATCCCAGCCACTCCTGGGCAGCCGTGCCCCACATGAAGTATGAACTGCAGCTGCCAGAAACCTGCTCAGGAACAGCAGGGATGAGGCCACCGACTTCCTGCACACATGAGCACACACTCACTCACACATACCCTGGCTGAGCAAGCCCAGGACCAGCCCTGGGCCCTGGATCCTGGACCCTGGACCCTGGGAAAGGGGCACAAAATAAGTGGTTGAAACCTCTGCCAGAGTTCCAGAGAAAGCCCCGAAGTTTATACAAGAGCTAAGTTCAAATCCCAACACTACCTCTCAACTTGCTGTGTAACCTTGGACAAGACCCTTGACCTCTCTGGGCTTCACTTCCCCCACATGTAAAATAGGAACCATAAAGCGCTTACCTGCAATCACTTACATGAATGTGCTTTCGGACACTGTGAAGCAGTGCGCGCTGGGAGTCAAAGCCCAGCTGCCTGAGACTTCCAAACAGGCCGTGCTCCCTCTGTCTGTAATGCGTGTGTTTATTTCGATTCAGTCAACAAGTACTTAGTGAGCGCCTACTATGTGGTGACTCTGAGGACCCTAATTCTGCTTTCTGGGCCTCAGTATCTCCACTTGCAAAATGAACAAGTTAGAACACAGCCTCCAATGCTCCTTCTATAACTACCATGTTATCCATCTACAATAATCATTTGTGTAAAATTCTCTCACTACTAAGAGAAAAGGTAAGAAGAAAGAAAGTTCTTGGCCGGGCGCGGTGGCTCACTTCTGTAATCCCAACACTTTGGAACGCCAAGGCGGGCGGATTACCTAAGGTCAGGAGTTCAAGACCAATCTGGCTAACGTTATGAAACCCCGCCTCTACTACAAATACAAAAATCAAAAATTAACCAGGCATGGTGGCATGCATCTATAATCCCAGCCACCTGGGAGCCTGAGATGGAAGAATCGCTTGAACCTGGGAGGCCAAGGTTGCAGTGAGCAGAGATTGCAGCACTGCATTCCAGCCTCGGGCAACAGAGCAAGACTCCAAAAAAAGAAAGAAACAGAGAGAGAGAGAGAGAGAGTTAGTTCTTGAGAGGGCAATGTCCAAGCAAAAGGAATGCATATCTAAGAGTAAAATTTCAGGTGCTGGGAAATTCAACGTATGACTAAGAGTGAAAATCAAGGCCAGCTAAGATTATTTTCCTGCAAGTGTATCCTGTATCACAGAAGCCATCATCACTATATGAGGTCAATTACCAGCCTTGGTGAGTTATTGAACATTTTCCCCTAGCGCCTCATCTATAAAAATGGAGTAATAATACAGGTCTCACGGGGCAGCGTTCAGTGTTAAAGGAAAGCATATCTGCGATTCACAAATTGAGCAGGACCATCCCCTTTCAAGTTTTTCTCCTTGTTCTTCTTCAAGCACCTCTGTCCTCTCGCATTCCTTCCTTCGCTTACTCTGCACATGCACTGGGAACCCATCAAGCACTAAGTGTTATTCTTAGAGGGGGTTACCACCAGGAGCCCAGCGGATGGGGCCCCTGCTGTTCAAAGTCTCACTTTCCAGACAGAGGAGACAAGGAAAGGCAACAAATACAACTGAGACATGGGGTGATATGACAGAGTGGGACCATGTGGCCTTGGGGAAAGTCACATTACAGCTGAGAGCTCAGTTATTTTATTATATATATGTATGTGTGTGTGTATACATATATATGTGTGTGTGCACACTTGTGGGGGTGTATATATATATATTTGAGACAGAGTCTTGCTCTGTCCTCTGTCACCCAGACTGGAGTATCGTTGGAGCCATCTCAGCTCACTGCAACCTCTGTCTCCTGGATTCAAGTGATTCTCCTGACTCAGTCTCCCAAGTAGCTGGGATTATAGGCACGTGCCACCATGCCCAGCTAATTTTTTTTCTTTCATATTTTTAGTAGAGACAGGGTTTCACCATGTTGGCCCGGCTGGTCTCATACTCCTGATCTCAGGTGATACGCCCACCTCGGCCTCCCAAAGTGGAGATCTCAGTTACAGGTAAGAGCAGTGTGCAAGGCTCAGGGGAGACAGTCTTCAAGCCAAGGGGAAGCCTGTGCAAGGTCCAGAGTCAGGAAGCAGTCGGTAAGCTTTAGGATCCAAAAGGCCCAAGTGGCTGGAGCTTGTCAAGTGAACAGTGAGGTTAAAGAGGAAGCTCACATTAGCCTTGGAGGCCCTTAAGCGCCGCCCCCCCCCCCACAGGTCTTCATTCTTGCCAGCATCTCCTTCACCCACTTCCTCTAAGGCACATCAAGACCCAGGACCCAGGGGGCAGAGACCACCATCTCCTTCAAGGAAGCAGGTCAGACACTCCGGATTCTCTCACGGTCATCTTAACTTTCCCCAGATTTATGAGCGCTGTCTTTTTTTCCCAAGGATGAGGAGCGCATGCCGGGGTAGGGAGAGACCCTGTTGAGTTTCCTCCTAGGAGCGGGGATGCCGTGGGCAGGAATGTGGGCCCCTCTGGGAGTCTTTCAGGCCAAAGTCAGATCTTGAAAAGGCTCAGCCCCACGGGTGGGGATTAGACAGGCTGCGGGGAAGGACTGGGATTATGGCAAATCCCTGAATCACAAAGCCAGGCAGGGCTCCCCCTGCCCTCGCTGCTGCCCCGGAAAGCCCCCTCGGCTGACCCCAACCCCAGTCGGGGGCTGAGCCTTTGTCCCCTCCTGTCCATCAGCTCAAAGAGCTAAGGAGGTAGGACTTCAAGCCAAAGCCCGCGGGAGTGGGAGGTCCCCACACGGCCACCCCAGCCCTTTTTCTTTCTGTCTCATGACCTGAAGGCTAGTCTCTCCCTCAGAGGTTTCCAGGCCTGTAACCTTTAAAGCAGCGTCCATCCTACAGCCAGATGTGACTCCCGAGTGGCCCAGCTCTCCCGGCATACAACACATTTCAAACTGGAAGCTTCCTCAGTAAGGTCGAATATGCAAACATGTGTATAAGTGTCATCACAAACTGAATGCATTCATGTAAGAAGCACTCAGAAACCTCCTTCCAGCCCCTCCTGGCCACCCCATCCACCCCTGCCGAGGACAACCGCCATCCTGATTTCTATCACGGTAGCCTGGCCAGGCTTTCTATTTTACATGAATGGAGTCACACTTGATGTGCTGTTTGGTGCAGCTGCTTTTGGTCAACGTGTCTGGGAGCTTCTTCTGCACTGTTGTCTGTAGTGAGGTTTGCTCCTTCTCATTGCTGTAGAGTGTTCTACCCTGGGACTCTATTGTAACCTACTGTTGATGGGATTTGAGCCATTTCCACCAACATGAATGCATTAGTCACCTGCTGCTGCGTAACAAATTACCGCACAAGGTAGCAGCTCAAAACAGTAAGAAATGTTTATTATTTCATCATTTCCATGGGTCAGGAATTAGATGCAACTTATGGAGTGGTTTTGACCCAGGTCTCTCACAAGGTTGCAGTCTAGTTGTCAAGCAGGACTGCAGGCATCTGAAGGCTTGACTGGGGCGGGGGGTGGGGAGATCTGCTTCCAACACAGCTCCCTGCCACGGCTGTCGGCAGGAGGCCTCAGTTCCTTGCCAAGTGGGCCTCTCCATAGGACTGCTTGAGTTTCCTCATGACACGGCAGCTGGCTTCCCCCAGAGAAAGTGAAGCAAAAGAGAAGAAGGAGGAAGCCACATGACTTCTGTGACCTAGTCTGGGACATCACACACATCTGCCCTATTCTACTCATTGGAAGTGAATCACTAGGCCCATTCTCAAGGGGAGGAGGATTAAACCACCTCTTGAAGAGAAAACTATTGAAGAATGTACAAACACATCTTAAAACCCCACAACAAACAATTCTTTTTTGCATCAAGTTCAACGCCCTGATCCTGGGGAATGAGGCTGACATTTCCTCCTCCAGTTCAGCCAGCCCTGAGGGGACGATGGTGCTCAGTGGGAAAGACAGGTTCAGGTTCTGGTCTCAGCATGGCCAAGACCCTCTCTGAGCCCCCAATTCCTCCTCTGAAAAATAGGGATAACAAGAGTGCTCACTTAGGGCGATTCTGGGGATAGAATTCCCCAGAGAAATCCCTTCTCCCTGAATTCCATTCCCTGATGGCACTTATTTTATAATCTTTAGTGTGAAATCAAGTTAAACGCTTTTAGAAGATTCAAAATAAGTCCAACAAATCTGGCAGAAGCTCCTGTCTTTCCTGCCCCCCTGGCAGGAGTGTGTCCTGAGATGCTTACCAACCCCACCCACCGTTCTGCTTTTAGTCAGCACACCTGCTGTGGAGCTGAGACCTCAGCCATGTGCGACCCAAACTCCCTGTGGACACTGCTTGTGCCCAGATGCCAGCCTGGCCATCCACCCCTTGGTTCTTCCTCTCAAGCACCTGCTTTTTGCCAGGCTCTGTGTAGATGGCACCGACACACAGCAAAGGCAAGAACACGCCTTCTACCTTACAGAGCCGACCTATCAGCAGAGAAGGTAAATACGGTGAGAATTGCCGCCTTGAGAGCTGAGACCTGAGCACCTGGTCTTGCCAAGGTGGAGAGGTGGGGAGAGGAGGCTCCCTGGAGCTGGACTCTGAGGGCTGAAGGCCAGGAAGGGGGCCAGGAACCTGGCACCCAGAAAAGACAGCAAAAATCACTGTCGCGCCACCTGAGGCTGGAGGGGTGGCAGGGCTCACATCCCACAGCTGACAGGCCAGGCGCTTGGGCTCTAGCCTGAGAGCAGGGGAGGCTGCAGACAAGTTTTAAGCCAAGAATTAATGTAAGTCGTTTTGTGTTTTTAAACATGCAAGGAACACCTTCTTCAGCATGTTCCTGGCTCCCCTAGAAATGCTGCCGTTCCTGCCTGGCCACAGAGCCGTCCACGCCCAAGGAAGCCGTTGCTTGATGTTTCCTGGCTGTGTTACCTAAACCAGGTCGCCTACCCACTCCGTGCCTTGATTTCCCCAGCAGGTAAGATCAACCTCCAGGGTTTCCAAGCGAAACCAGTGGGGGAACAGATACTGAACCCTTGCCGGGTGCCCGGCACATGGCCTGCGTCACAGATGACAGGCCTCACAGTCCCCCATCCCAGCTTATCTCCTCTGCTCCATCCTCAGAGGTTTTCAGAGGCTTCTGGGACAGTGTAATGGACTCCTCTTCCCCCACCCTGCCAGTGCTTTGGCAAAGAGGTTTCTGCCCTGTCCTGTTTGCTCCTCCTGAGCTACCCACCCTCTTCACCCAGCTCCCAGGGGCTGACTGTGAGATGGTATCACGTGAATTCAACCAGTTCGACTCTAAGCACATCTGCCAGGGTTTGGAAGGAAGCATCACAGCAGATGGAAGGACTCTGGCCCACTCACCACCGCCATCATGTTTTAGGGCCTGTCAGCAGCAGGCACTGTGCCAGGCTCTTGATCTACGTGATCACCTTTAATCCTCACAATAACCTGGGGGCAGAGGCGGGATTTAACTGCACGTTCCAGGAGAAGAAACCAAGGCTCAGGAAGAGATACCACATTTGCTCAAGGTCCCATAACGGGACTCAAGCCAAGGTTCACCTGCTTTGAAGCATCAATCTATCACACACACGTGTGCTTATTCATGCATGCACACACACCACTGCCATCATCACTCCGGCCAGATGCTGTACTGTTGACCACTTATTCTGCATCTCAGCCTGTGCTCCGAGGCTCCTTTGGACAATCTCATTCAATCCTTGACACGAGCTGGTAAGATAGATCCTACATCGTTGCCATTTTGCAAATGGAAAAGACGAGGCCCCAAGTGGTGGAGTCATGTGCCCAGGGTCCCGTGGCTGAGCTGGGCTTTGAACCAGGGTCTTCTGACTATTCTGAGAGACTGCCTGTGAAGGATTGGTTCCCTTGGCCAATGCCTCAGCACGCCCCCAAGCGGGGACACCTGGAACCCCAAGACTGTGGATAGATTCCACCATGACCTCTCCTCCAAGCCTTGTGGTGACTTGGCAGTGATACCCCACCCCCAGCCTCACACTACCTGGGCTCTTTCTGACCATAAGGCCCCCACCCTCAGGTTCCCGAGCCCTGGGCTCTTCTTTTCTTCCTTCACTCTGTGCCAAACAGGCTAAAAACACGCCAAAAATGAGCCTCCTCTCGCTTTAGTGCACTCACATAATGTGTAGCAAAGAACGCTGCATTAATCGCTTGGGACCCACATTTTTCAGTGACATTAATCTCTAGCCGGAAAAGCCTCTCTGGACGGTTCTTTTCAGTCTGAAGGCACTTAACGTTGGCCAGGGGAGCAGAAGGGGCCCGCCTGGAATTCCTCTCTAACTCCCAAATACCACACCCACCAACCCAGCCTGGCCAGCTTCCCTGGTGATGGCGGGGTGGGGGAGATGCCTGCAGGGGACATGGGGGAATAGAGGGTGGGAGGGGTGGTGAGTGAGCCATAGGTGTGCCTCGGGGCATGCATGAAGGTGAGAAAGGCTGAGTTTCAGCTTTGGCTTGTTCATACCCAGGCATTTGCTCACCTGAAGAATGTGCATTGATTATGTGCGTGTGCACGCGTGCGTGCACCAGTGACTCTGAGACACCTGTGTGTGCACATGGGTGTGCCCTGGTGGGTGTGTCTGTGTTTGTGATTGAAAGTGTACAACTGTGTGAGAATATGTGTGCAGGAGGAACTGAAATGCAGCCATGGGTGGAGCTGGGTATGCTATTCTTCAGGTGCGTGCGTGATTTCCGTGTACACATGTCACTGTGAGCAAGATGGTACAAGAGTGTGTTTGCTGGGGCACACCAGCGCTTGGGAGCCATGGAGGGCATGGCTGACCCTGTGAGTGTGGGGAAGGTAGGGATCAGGTCTGGGGTAAGTGACAGGGGTGTGGTATCCCTCACATGGGCACACAGTGCATTTTGACCGACAGGTGAGCGCTACAGGCTGGCCACTGCACTGGAGAGACAGGGCTGGGAAAGGCGCAGGGTGCGGGGTGCGGGAGCCATTGGAACGTGCACACAGGAGTGGCTGCACATCTCTTCCCAATTTCACACTCAGCTGGGGACTTGAAATTGACCACAGTGGGAGTATTCACACCACGGGAACTGGCAAATGCCAAATCAGGGCTTTATTTCTCCAGAGGGCCTTTTGCTAAATATTTATCAGCACGCCACTGAGTAAGACACAGCCCAACCACATGTGTGCTGACTTCCTTGTACTGAAGTGAGTACATTTGTACGTGCGTGCACCCCAAAGTATCTCCAAAATTGTGAGAGTAGCACATAAGATTAGAACACAGGTTCAGAAAACATGGGCAGAAGAGGCAGACGGAGGCCGCTTGAAGAACATGGGTGTCACAACACTCCAGCGGATGGATCCCTCTCTGTCTCAAGGGCTTTTTGTGAAATTCTCTGAAAAATGAAACAACTGACAAAAAAAAAAAACACTTACACTCACTTGAATGAACATGAAAATGGTCATGATCCTCCCTCAGCATGGAGCGCTGTCAAACCAAAATGAAGTAAGACTCACGGCTCCAGAGGGGCAGGGACACCCTGGGCCGGGCAGGGTAGGACAGGGAAGATGGGGACAGCCGTCCAAGGGGGAAAGGCTGCCAGGATCTTGAGAAGAGAACCCCGTTTCCAGTCCTGCTCTCCCACCCGGTAGCTGTGTGCCCTTGGACAAACGGCTCAACCGCTCTAGGCCTCAGTTTACTCATTGCAAAATAGGGTCTATAATACCATCTTCCTGGGATTTTCATATATGGATTAAATGTATGTAAATGTGACATAAAATCTAAGGGTTGAGCAGAGCGCTTGTTAATGCAAACTACGTGGCCTAAGCAAGCACTTTAAATTTTCACTGTTGTTAAAAAGTTGACTCTCAGGGGCCAAGTCAGGAGGATCACTGGAGCTCAGGAGTTTGAGACCAGCTTAGGCAACATAGTCAGCCCCTGTCTCTACAAAAAAACTAAAGAATTAGCCACACTTGTAGCCCCAACTATTCAGGAGGCTAAGGCAAGAAGATCGCTTGAGCCCAAGAGGTTGAGATTGAAGTGAGCCATGATTTCGCCACTACGCTTCAGCCTGGGCAATAGATCAAAAACCTGTCTCTTAGCTGGGCACAGTGGCTCACACCTGTAATCCCAGCACTTTGGAAGGCTGAGGCAGGTGGATCACCTGAGGTCAGGAGTTCGAGACCAGCCTGGCCAACATGGTGAAACCCCATCTCTACTAAAAACACAAAAATTATCCAGACATGGTGGCATACCTATAATCCCGGCTACTCAGGAGGCTGAAGCAGGAGAATCACTTGAACCTGAGAGGCCGAGATTGCAATGAGCTGAGATCGTGCCATTGCACTCCAGCCTGTGCAACAGAGCAAGACTCTGTCTCAACAAAAGAGACTCTCTTCTACAGCAGGAGCACTGAGCCCCAGACTGAGACAGCAGGAAAACATGTAGCAGGTAACCAGGCCTCCAGCTGTGTCATGTTAAGGCAACTCCTTCTCCTGCCCCAGTCTCCATTTACCCTTCTATACCCTTCAGAGAACCCCACCTGCCTCCTGCAGCTCCAGGGAGAAACAAAGAAGAGACCATCTGGGCCCACGATGAGGCAGACGCTCCCCTCCTCCACCAAAGGGGTTGGGGTACAAACAGTCAACATCATTGTCACCACTACTGAACATTCATGCACCAGCCACTCTGAGTTAAACGCGTCATGCATGGCTTTAAGTCATGTGCCTTTCTGCACAAGCATAGCTATTATCAGCCTCAGTCTACAGATGGCATAACTGAAGCCCAGATGGCACAAAAGACTTGCCCAGACTCCACAACTGAAAAGCGGTGAACCCAAGTCTTTGTGATACCCAGATCTGAAAGATCAGCCGCTACCCCATGGGAGTCCCAGACGGCCGGGGCAGAAGGACCTTGGACAACTTCTAGACCACCAGCTGGTTTGGGTACAAACCAAGCCTGGAGGAAAAGTGTTTCACCCAGATGGAACAGTATGTGCAAAGGCCCAGAGGCAGAAGAGGAAAGGCCACTTGCTTGCCTGGATCAGAGAGTAAGAGGCAGCCTTGTTAGAGAAGGGATGAGGCCCAGAACCTAGCAGGGAGACAAACCTGGGGGCAGAGAGATCTGCTGGGAAGTGGCTGTAATGTCCAGGCGAGAGAGGGCAATGGCTTGGGCCCAGACAGTGGCCGGGGGGATGGAGAAAAATGAACAATTCGAGAGAGGGTTGGGAGCCATCGGCCTCACAGGATCTGGTGAGGGATAGAATGCACATTTGAGGCAGTGGGAGAAATCCAGGTTGAGACCACTGTTTTCAGCCAGGGGGGCTGGGTAAATGGCAGTGGCCCCGAGATGGGGACCCAGGAGGAGGAGCAGGCAAGAGTTTGAGTTCACTGGAATCTGCCCAGTGATGTCTGTGAGTATCTGGGCGGGCTAGGGCCCTGCAGTCAGGGTTATGGGTCTGTGGTTTAGAAGGAGCAGAGATGCAGGAGGCTCACGCGGTGGAGCTGGGGAAAGGGATGAGCTTCCCCAAGCAGAGTGGGTGGAATGAGAAGAGCTGAGTGGCGAAGCCAGCATTCAAGAACCCGGCCAAGGAGAGCACCTTGGCCAGCCCAGCACTTCCACCTGTAGGACACCAAAGCGCTTTACTTTGATCAACTTGTTAAAGTCTCATAGCAACTCTCTGAAGGAGGCACCAGCCTGGGCCTTCTGGAGACGAGGAAGCGAAGGGCTTGCGAGGTTAAGCCACTTGCTGGGGTCACGAGGCTAGGAAGCGGTGGTGCTGGGTCTCAAACCTAGGAACCGTCCAGGCTGGAAGTAAGTAAAGAAGGTGGCGTGGCCAGAGAAGTAGGAGGGAAATGGGAGTGTCACCCAAGGAGTTTTGAGAAGGCGAATGACCTTCAAGACCTGCAGGAGAGATCCCTCTCTCCCTATTTTACATAGGAGGACCCAGAGGTGCTAGAGGTCAAGTCAAAAGGCAAGTTCAGATGCAAACCCGTGATGATCTGAGGTCAGGACTCCCAGAAGAGGCTGGGGCAAGAAGGACGCCTCCAGACCCTTTTCAGCTTCCCAAGGCACCAAAGCACAGGCTCAACTCCACTGTCCCCTCTGACCTCGGCCACCAGCCCTGCTGCCCAGTCACACTGACCATGCTACGTGAGCCCCAGCCAGGCAGGACCCAGCCTCAGGAAGCCTCTTTGGGAAGATCAACTCCAGCCAGCTCCCAGGGAGCTGAGCACCAAGGAAGCGAGGTGGGCGCCAGGGAGAGGCCAATGAGACCCTCATCCCCCAGCAGCCCCACTCGCCTCGGCTGCCTCCATTGATCTCCCTGGCGGGATAACATCAAGGGATGATTTTAATAAGAGGGCAGGAGGCCTTGGGAGTTGGCCGGGCAAGGCAGTGCCGGGCAATTAATCACCTGGTTGAGAAGCCACAGCCATGGGTAACCGGATCCCTGGAGGGCTGTTAGGCACACCACGCCTTTCATCTCTGCCCGTGGCCGCACTGTGTGGGCTTTTGGGGCATCTTCATTAACTCTGGGCCCCAGGGAACCAACCAGGCATGCGGGGGGGTGCATGTGTACCTGTACATGGGTTCTCCAGGAGTGTGCACAAATGCACGTGTGTAGGCACATGGTCTTCTGTGTTCATGGGTGAGACCAGAGCCCTGCTTAAGAATGCAGGCTTCTGACCGGGCACAGTGGCTCACACCTGTAATTCCAGCACTTTGGGAGGCCGAGGCAGGTAAAACACCTGAGATCAGGAGTTTGAGACCAGCCTGGTCAACCTGGTAAAACCCCATCTCTACTAAAAATACAAAAATGAGCCATGCGTGGTGCTGGGCTCCTATAATCCCAGCTACTCGGGAGGCTGAGGTGGGAAAATAGCTTGAAGCAGGGAGGTGGAGTTTGCAGTGAGTGGAGATCACACCATTATACTCCAGCCTGGGCAACAAAAGCAAGACTCTGTCTCAAAAAAAAAAAAAAAAAAAATAGAATGTAGGCTTCAGAATCAGACAGACCTGGGTTCAAGTTCAGGCCCCACCCCCTGCTGGTTAGGTCACCCTGAGCAAATTATCTAACTTCTCTGAGCCCTTATTTCTTCATCTGTAAAGCAGAGATAGTAACAGTGGTAGTAACTACACATTCTTGAGGGGATCAAGTGATACTAGTCCTATGGAAGTATCTAGAATGTAGTTCGTGTAATAAACATACATTCTGATTACACATGCATGGGTGTATACATGTGAGTATGTGTGGTTGGCAGAGGACTAAGAACGATCCCAAATGACCCTTATGCAACCTCCTCCCCTCTGAGTGTGGGTGGAGCCCAGGCATATGATCAGATATCACTCTCACGGTCATGCTCCATCACACGGCAAGAGGGAGATGATCGAAGTGGGTCAAGTCTAACCACATGAGCCCTTTCAAAGCCAAATTTCTCCAGTTGCTGGGCAGAAATTGGAGAGGCGAAGCCCCATGGGAGCAGACACAGGGAGCCACTCCTGCCATTGCAGAGATGGGGTCCCACGCAAGTGGCCCCAGGAGCTGAGAGGTACCCCCATCAACCTCCAGCAAGAAGATGGAACCTCAGTCCTACAGCTGCAAGGCACTGAATTTGGCAATGACCTCAATAAGCTTGGAGGTGGATTCTCTCCAGAGCCTCCAGATCAAAGCCCAGCCCAGCCGACACGTTGATGTCAACCTTGAGACACTGGGGCAGAGACCTCAGAGGAGCCCACCCCTACCTCTGACTGCCCAGTTCAAGGGGCCACTGGTAGAATTTTGACGCGAGACTCCTGGGGCCCTCATAATGTACGGTGACACACAGGTGTCTGATCTGAGCTCAGGGCGACACCTGCTGTAGCCTCCAGTCCCAAGCTGTCACAAACAGAAAGGACAACACATGTGGTCTAGAGCAGGTAGAGAGTTGCCCTGGCAGAGGCTGGCTGAGCTCTGTGGAGGGGACTCTAGCAAGTCACTCACTCACTCAGCACCATCTGCATCATGAGCAGAGGTGGACTGAACGCGGTGAAACACTGATGGGGCAGAAGAGCTGTTCAGCCACAGAGGCGGTGACCAGCTCCCTGAGCAAATGGTCCCAGGCCTGGGTCCAGAGTCCCTCAAGAGGCTGGTGACCTCAACCCACACCAGGGCACCATGGGAAAGACCTGGGCCTCACTCTGGCCAGCTTCCCCGCCTCCACCCGCGTTGTCCACTCAGCTCCACGGCTGTGAATTCCACCATCCAAAACCTTTTCAAGCACGCTCTCCTCCCCATCCCCACTGCCTTGCCTACCGTCCAGCACCTAAATGTTGCCTGGATGACCACTCCGCCTCCTCCTGGCCCCCTGTCTCCAGCCTCAGCCCCTCATTCAGCCGCCACTCACTCACCTGCTCACAGCTAGTCCAGGGCTCCCATGGTTGTCAGGGTGACGTCTGAACTCTTCCCTGAAGATTAAGAGTCATTTTCGCTTTTGCCAAATGAATGAGCCAAGAACAACGAAAAATATTTGAATTCATGCTTCCTTGATACGACCATGCTTGAACAGCTTCGCCTATGTTTATTACCCTGGCACCTTTTACCCACTCAAATCCTACTCATCTTTAAGTTGTTTTAATTATTCCAGGTGTTTTTTTTTTGAGACAGAGTCTCACTCTGTCACCCGAGCTGGAGTGCAGTGACACCATCTCGGCTCACTGCAGCCTCCGCCGCCCAGGTTCAAGCAATTCTCCCAGCCTCCCAAGCAGCTGGGATTACAGGCACCCGCCACTACACCCAGCTAATTTTTTGTATTTTTAGTAGAAACAGGGTTTCACCATGTTGGCCAGGCCGTTCCGGATTTTAAAAGGTACCACATACACATGGCACAAAATTCAAGAGGTATGAAAGACACTTCTCAGTGTCTTTTTTTTTTTTAAGAGTCAGAAATGAGTTAATTTTATTTCTACTTATAATTTTCATGATGATAAAACTAATCATGTAGTCAATAACAACTTAATTGTACATTTTTAAATAACTAAAAGTATAGAATAGAGTTGTTTGTAATATAAAACATAAATGTCACCAGTGATGGCTACATAATTTACCCTGATGTAATTATGTAGTATGCCTGTATAAAAATATGCCAGATTTGCATAAATATAAATACATATTATGTATACACAAAATATAGGAAAAATAAATTTAAATGACAAAAAAGGATAAATATTTAACCTATAGGAATAATATCAACCCATCTGCTGGTTAAAATTACTGGCAAAAGAGATGACTTGAGATGTCATTCCACTACGTTACCAAATAGTGTACTGCTACCATCATTTACCTACACCCTTGAGTAAGGTGGGATACAGTTAGCAGCAGTTTCCATTCAGCCACTTTGTACCCAGCCATCCAGGAAACACCCAAAAGAAGGTCCCTCTCACTAGTTTTCTGGGTGCACACAGCTCTATTCCAGGCAGATACTGCCAAATACATGTATGTGTTCTTTTTTATACAAGTGACAGTGTATTATACTTCATTTTTCCAGCTAACAAAATATCTTAGCAATTGTCCATCTTGGTACATAAAGATCTATCTCCTTTTTTTGTTCATGACTGCATAATGTTCCACTGCTGAAAGGTTATGCAGATATTAACTCTTCCTCTTGGCGGATGTACGGCTGTTTTCTATCTCTTGCTACTACAAACGATCTGTCACTGAAATATCATTTCACACACCTGCATTTGTTTCTAGAAAGCTCCTGGAAGTAAGAGTGTTTCGTCAAAGGCTATGTCAAAGGCAAAGCTATTCTCAGTTGCCCTCCATGGAGGTAGTAAAATTTGCATTTCTACTAGCATTTAATGAACATTCCTGCTTCCCCATACACTCACTAACTTGGCGATTTATTCAGTTTCATAACTTATACATGATAGGAGAAAAATGTATCACATTGTAATTTTAAATGCAGTTTTCAAGGCCGGGCACAGTGGCTTACACCTGTAAACTGCCAGCACTTTGGGAGTCCAAAGCAGGTGGATCACGTGAGGTCAGGAGTTTGAGACCACCCGGCCAATATGGTGAAAGCCCATCTCTGCTAAAAGTATTTTTAAAATTAGCTAGGTGTGGTGGTGCGCACCTGTAGTCCCAACTACTCAGGAGGCTGAGGCAGGAGAATCATTTGAACCTGGGAGGTGGAGGTTACAGAGAGCGGAGATTGCGCCACTGCACTCCAGGCTGGGCGACAGAGGGAGACTCTGTCTCTAAATACATACATACATACAAAAATGCAGTTTTTTTGTTTTAAGTAAGATTGATCATCTTTTCATATTCTTCTCTAAGAGGAATTGTTTTCTTTTTCTGTGAATGATCTGTTCTTATGCTTCATCTATTTTTCCATCAAGTTGTCAGCCCTTTCGATTTACAAGAGCTCTGTATACATGAAAGAAATTAACCCTGAGCCAACTTAAATAATAACTTAAATCACTGAAATCGTTCTTTAAATGTGTGGCTAAATTCCTCTGTGATTTTTTTTAGGAGTAATTATCTATTTCTTCTGTGGTTGTTGGTTTGTCTCAATTTTCTCTCTCTTCTAGGTGTATTTTTATACCTTGTATTTTTTTTTTTTGTTTTGTTTTGTTTTGTTTTGTTTTTTTGAGACGGAGTTTCGCTCTTGTTACCCAGGCTGGAGTGCAATGGCGCGATCTCGGCTCACCGCAACCTCCGCCTCCTGGGTTCAGGCAATTCTCCTGCCTCAGCCTCCTGAGTAGCTGGGATTACAGGCACGCACCACCATGCCCAGCTAATTTTTTGTATTTTTAGTAGAGACGGGGTTTCACCATGTTGACCAGGATGGTCTCGATCTCTTGACCTTGTGATCCACCCGCCTCGGCCTCCCAAAGTGCTGGGATTACAGGCTTGAGCCACCACGCCCGGCTGTATTTTCTTTAAAAATTATCTATTTCATCCAAATTCTCCAATATATTTGCGTATTCTTTTGATTTCCTCTGAAACTGGCATTATTTCTCCATAACTGTTTTTTATTTTAGGAAATAGTGCTTTTTCCACTTTTTTCTGGATTAGATTACCTAAGATTTTATCTGTTATTTGTCTTTTTAAACAACCTTTGTTAGCCCCAGCATTTGCGTGATTTCTCTCATGAGGATCGACTTTTATTTTTATAATTTCTTCCTTGTGATTTATTTGTTTAGGGTTATTTTATTGTTGTTTTTCTAACTTCTTGGATTAATGTATGGACTTTCGATCTTTATTATTTGTTAATAAAAACACTTAAAGCTATGAATTTCTCTCTGAGTTCTGCTTTAGTAGTATTCCATCATCCTGATATGGATTGCTATTGTTATCTCCATTTTCTGGATTTCTGCAATTGGATTCGATTTCCTTCTTGATTCAAGAGGCAGTGGCAAAGTTTGATATGTTTCGTTGTCAATTTCTTCTTGTATTGCATTGTGAATGTAACCATTCCTAGGAGGACTGGTAGAATTCTTTCTTATTTCCTCTCCCATCCCCTTCCTATCTATGACTCAAATGTATTATTTTGTATTTTTAATGTTCACCTTCGTAAAATTAATTACATCTCTATTAATTTCATATTTAAATTCTATCTTTTGCCCCTGACTATAGGAGATGAGGAAATCTGTGCGTATTTCCATTTCTTCATATCTTCTTTCCCCCTTTCCCGCCCGCTATATGCCAATCATCATTTCTACGTATTTTTTTTTCATTCCACATTTTATTCTGTTCCATAATCATGACTCTTGCTGAGGTTTTAGTCTTGGAGACAAATGGGTTTCATTCCCTGGCGAGTCCTCCGTCCTTTTGCCACAGTTTCTCCAAGTTCATCTTCAAGAAGCGATCACAGGGCTTTCTCCCAGAGTCCTTAGATATTAAAAAACTGGGGCAGGGCACAGTGGCTCACACCTGTAATCCCAGCACTTTGGGAGGCTGAGGTGGGCAGATCACAAGGTCAAGAGATTGAGACCATCCTGGGCAACACGGTAAAACCCTGTCTCTACTAAAAATACAAAAATTAGCTGGGCGTGGTGGTGTGTGCCTGTAGTCCCAGCTATTCAAGAGGCTGAGGCAGGAGAATCGCTTGAACCAAGGAGGCAGAGGTTGCAGTGAACCGAGATTGCACCACTGAACTCCAGCAAGACTCCATCTCAAAAAAAAACTGGAAGTGATTTCTCCAGAGGCCAGCTTGGGAAAGGCTGATGCAGTCCAGCTGCTTATCCTACATAGGAAAACTGCAACCCAGAGACAGGAGTGGTGGTCCACATTGCCCAGGCTGGGGCCAGGGACAAAGCCTGGACTAGCCACCTTGATGGGGGCTTTCCCCTCCAGCCCGTCTCATCCTCTGTCTTCCTGCTTTCTTAAGTAGCAGATGGGAAGGTAGCAGCAGGGACCCCACAGTGCGGGGATACCCTTTTCCACTGATCCCCTGGAATCCCACCTGGAACTCAGTGGGAAGTGACTGGCAGGAGGATTCTCTCCCCTCCCAGGAGGATTAGCATGGCTGAGAGGCCCCCAGCGGCACATCCTCCCCTGAGAGAGGGAAACTGTGAGCTCATCCTCGCCGCCGACAGCGGGCAGAACGGGTGGGGTGAGGGGCTCCACCTGTTCCCGATAATCTCTCTAATCCAGCCCCATAATTATTCTTTATTAACAGAGGCTGCTGCCTTCGTTACACGCTGAAAAGAGGGCGTCAGGAGTGAAGACACGGGGATCAGAAACTGGTCACATTTTCCAAAGGGGTTTATTTGCCATGACCAAAATAACCTCCCAGGAAAAGGCTGAGTTCCTGCCTTGCCCCGTCCCGGAGCCCAGCCTGGGAGCTCCAGGACCCGCATCCCCCAAGTTAGGCCCAGAGGTCCAGGCTCCCACGACCCCAGTTTTTATGCATTCAAACATTACCTAAGAGCAAGAGTTTGCACAAGGCCTTGTACTGGGCTTTGCAGATATACAAGTAAATCACATACGGCTCTGCCCATTTGGGGCATTCTATCTAAAAGGGAAGGGACGAGTCCCCCAACCACTACAGAGAAAACTGCTAAAAATATGCGGTCCTAGGGAGAATGGGGGCTGCGGCAACAGCATGGGGGTTGTGGGGAAGCCTTCCTGGAATGACGGACAATGGAATTCTGCTTTGAAGTATAGAAGTTCCCCAGTGGACAAGATAAGGAAAGGACTTCTGTCAAAGGAATAGCATCTAAGACAAAGCTGAACCATGATTCCCTGTGGCCAGAGCAAAGGTTTGAGATGGGGAAGGGTGAGACTGGAGTTGGAAAGGTAGACAGGGCCATGCCACATAGGTACCCATCCCGTGGGTTCTAGGGAGTTATAGAAGGTTTTAGGCCAGGAGGTGACACAGTCAGATTGTGCTTTAGAAAATCCTTCTGGCATCAGGAGAGCTGGCTCACGCCTGTAATCCCAGCACTTTGGAGGCCAAGTCAGAAGGATAGCTTGAGACCAGGAGCTCGAGACCAGCCTGGGCGACACAGCAAGACCCCATCTCTAAAAATAAAAGGAAAAAAAAAAAACGCAGCCAGTCATGGTGACACATCCCTGTAGTCCTAGCTCCTTGGGAGGCTGAGGCAAGAGGATTCCTTGACCCAGGAGTTTGAAGCCGCAGTGAGCTAGAATCACATCACTGCATTCCAGCCTGGGCAAGAATGAGACCCTGTCTCAAAAAAAAAGGAAAACCTTTTCAGCTACAGACTGGAGATTGGATTGGTGGGAGGCTACTGGATGCAGGAAGTAGATAGGGATGCTTGTAACAGGTGAGAAATTAGGAGTTTGGAACCTGAGCTGTAACAGGAATAGAGAGGAGAGGCAGGAGCATCAGGTGATAAAGACACAATCCCTCTGACCCTAGTGGCCAGGCCATCCATCAGGGCACATGGTCAGACGAGAAATCAGGGTGTCCAGTGGTCCCCAGCATTGCCTGCTCCTATCACCAGCACCTATGTTCAGCTTGGCATTAGATCTTTGCAGGGACCAGAGGACCTTGGGCCACACTCCCTGCCCTCACAGCTCAGGGAGATGAGATGCAAGAAACTGGAAATGTTGAAATCCGAGCTCCTGGCTCCTTGGCCTTCGACGTCTCCCTCCTTCCAGCCCAGCTGCCTGCACTGCCCTCTCCCCTCGAGCACGCCCCTCAGCCTCTGCCCAGCCACATCCTCTCCCCTGCCACAAACAAGCCCAGCTCACTGCCTCCTCCGTGTGCCTCCTGACCACCTAGGTTTCCCGTCCACACCTAGGTCTTACTGACAAGCTTGGCTTGCGGGTCCTCCCTGCCAGAAATACGATCCCCCGTGCAGTGGCCTCGTGCCTGCCTCCCCGGTCCCCCTGCCTCTCTGGGGGTCTCTGTATTGGCCCATCCCTTTCTACTCATATCTAGGTTTTCCTCTACATTCCTCCTTCTCGGCCTCACAGCTTCAGCCTCAGCAGGGACAGAGCTCCCTCTTTGGTCTTCTCCACCTGTTTCTCTCCTTGCTCACTCTGACCCTAATCCCCTCCCAAAAACTCATACAATGCACGATCCGTTCATTCAAACCAACACTGGACACAGAATCTGAGCCAGGCCCAGGCTGGGGTCACAGAGGAGGAAGTGGCGTTGCAGCTCTGGTCTCTCACCCTTCCCTGGCTGCTCCCACCCTAGCAGCCAAGGTGGGGCGGCACCCGTCAGAAGCAGCATCAGAAGGGAGATGCTGGAGGAACGGCAACAGGCAGGAACAGCGAACATTGTGCTCAGAGAGGTGGTGATCACATCGGAGCCCCCACACTTGATTTCAAGACCCAGCAAAGGGACTGGCACTGGGGTCAGAGATGAGAGCAGCCCCCCTCCTGTCCTCCAGAAGTTCACGGTACGGTGTTGGAAATGGACAGACATGCTCATCCATAGGGAATCATGTGGCCTGTGCCACAGCAAGGCTGGGCTACATGCTCCCCACGGGCCCTGGAGCCTGGAGTGATACAGGAGATGCTCAGAAACGGGGCAGGCTGGGCTCAGTCACAGCTTTGCCAGCCATCTCAGCTTCTCTAAGCCTCGGCTTCACATCTGTATCATGAGTAGTACACAATAGTTCTCTAGAGGTTGACATAGGTAAAGTAGGCAATATATGACCCAAGACATGTAAATGTGGCCTCACAAAGAGCCTGCCTATATAAGGTAAGTGTTCAACAAATCATACTTATAACGTTTGTTGCATTTATTCCACTGCTGGCTGGGAAGCACCGGACTAGAGGTTAAGAGCCCCGTTTCTGGTCCCCGTCTTACCACTGCCTCGCCATGTAACTCCGAATGATTCCCATCCTCACCTCGCCCTGTTTTCTGAACTATGAAATGGGAGATGAAGATGGAACTTCCTTCCTACCCCGACCTAAGATTTGAAGGGAAGGAAGCCCCCCGCCACGGTCTTCTCTCCCCTCCCCGCCTCCTCTTTCTCTCCCCCTCCTGCTCCCTGCCCTGTTCCCTTACTCCAGCCACTCAGACCTCCTTGCTCTTCCTCAGACTCCCAGCTACACGCTGCTCTTGACGTGTCCACATTTGCTGTTCTCTCTGCCCAAGTCTCTACTCCTGCCCACTCCCACGTCCACACGGCTCCCTCGAACTTCGTTCAGGCCTCCCCACAAATGTCACCTCCTCCTGGGGGCCTTCCCTGACCACCTCCACCACTGTCTCCTCAGCCTGCTTTATTTTCCTTCACAGCATCTTCAGAACAAGATACGTGATGGCTTGCCTTCTACCTCCATTCTCTAGAATGCAGACTCCGAGAGACAGGACCGCTGTCTGTTTCACAGCTGTAGCCCCAGAGCTCACATGGCGCCTGGCCAGAGGCGGGACTCCATTCCCAAATGAGGACTAGTGTGTGCCCAAAGCTCTGGAGAGGACACACGGGTGCGGCTGGGGGGAGGAGGAAGAGAAGCCTCCAGAATCCCCTCTGTGCCAGCTCCTGGCCTGCTGTGCCTTCTCACAGCCTGGAAAAGCGCAAAGACCCCTCCACCCCTGCTGGGCACATGCCCCCTGCCCTCGGGGTCACAGACCTGAGACGACCACCCCCAGCCCCACAGCTCTCAGATGTTTCCAGGTCGGGGCCATGAAGGAGGGGGCAGCTGTCTCCGGGGCCCATCCTTTGTCCCAGGCCCCAGCAGACTTTAATTCCAAGGTTCAAAGCACATTTGCCCCTTCCCAGATAAAAGGCCGCTCAGCCGGAGAGATGAGCTGGTTAATAAAGGCAGGAGGGGGGCTCTGGAAAGACAGGCCCACCGCCGATCCCTGCCCACACCCTCTGCCGGCGAATGCTCTCAGCCCTCGGCCGCCGTTCCGGCCCGCTGCCCCACAAGAAAAGTCCATTAATTGAACACTAATAGGATTTTCAATTTGTCACAATCCTTAGAGATGCCGGGGAGGCGGGGAGGAGGAGGACAGGATTCCTGACATGTCTGTGTTAAAGGCGATCTTAGCAGTGAGCCTGGCCTAGAGACCAGACAGGTCCCTGCCCCTCTGGAGCCTTCAGGCAAGCCGAAGCCCCTCTGGCCTCAGTTTCCCCAACAGAAAGTTTCTCAAACCTGCTTCAAGGCTGTATGGATTCAGTGAGATCCCGAAGGAGCGATCTCTGGCAAGTACTGCCCGGCTGGCAGTGGGCGCTCTGCAGTGACTGTCCCTCCTGCGTCAGCCTCTTCTGCCCCGATTCTCCCCACCCCTGACCCAGGTAGCACTGGCTGCATGGGGTGAAGCCCTGTCCCCCACCTCTGCCCCTGCCCCAGCCACCATGTCTCCAGTCTCGTGCAGCTTCAGCCAACACCCCCTAGGGAGTAGAGGGTGGGGTGTCTGGGAGCCCGTGGCCTTTTCATCCTCAGTGGGATCAGCGTCCTGAATTCCTCGTTGTTCAAGAAGAGCCAAGGATTTGGAGCTTGCAAACACCGCGGCCCAATCCAAAGACCCCAGCCCGTGCCAACCAGCTGCGTCTCGGTTACAGCACACCAGCTGCCCGAGCTCTGTTCTCCAGGCGAATTCCTCCCGGATCAGGAGATGCCAGACAGCAGGGACCGCATCTGTGCTGCTCCCTGACCACACCGGCTCAGCTCTGCGCTTCCCCACGGCCTGAAAGCGAGGGGCGCCCCGGTAATGGGAAGGGGTTTGAGGGTGAGGGTCTGAAGGAAACGTGTCTCTTGTTGCAGTTGACAAGTGACAGAGACAGACAGGGTACAATGACTGCCTCCAAGACTTCCAAAGCCATTGGACAAGCCACCTGACCAGGCCCCACACCTGGCTCAGAGCCACACACCCTGGATTCGCTGCTGCTGCCACCACCCAGGAGACAGAGGTGGGAAAGGGGGACTCAGGAGTCTGCCCCTCAACCCCCAGTCTGGCTCTGGGCAGCTGCTTCCTTTGCAAAGCCTTCATTACCAGACCGGACAGGAGGGGAGGGAGGGAGGACGGCAGCAAGCACCGCCTGTGGTCCCTGCTGGCTTCTGCCTGATCCAGGCCCCCCAAGAGCCCTGACCGTAATTTACAACAGCTCAATTCCTCAGCACCACGTGGTCTCAACCCAGACAGAGATGGGAAAGGGGAAGAAGGGAGGAGAGACAGCAGGGAGACAGCACTGAGGGTGGTTTCAGTTACTCTATATTTCAGTCACCAAGACCCATTCAGGTGCAAAGAGAATCATATATCTTGTTAATAAAAGAAATGGAAGAAGCAAATTGGCATTCACCTCATCTTAATGGTCACAGGGGAAGACGTGATGAGGGTCGCACACGTGGGAACAGTAGGTG
The DNA here is from genome assembly GCF_009761245.1 of Sapajus apella. Taxonomy (NCBI): domain Eukaryota; kingdom Metazoa; phylum Chordata; class Mammalia; order Primates; family Cebidae; genus Sapajus; species Sapajus apella. The sequence continues at coordinate 15,299,729 of NW_022436983.1, read as the reverse complement.
AGCTTTCACCAAACCGATGTAGATGAGCCCAGGGATCCCGGAAAGGAAGTCTGTGGGTCCTCAAGCCCGGACAGAAGGCTGGGTGGATGCCAAGGAGAAGATTCTAGAAGAGAATGCTGTTTGAGTGCCACAGTGTAGACAGGAAAGTCTCTGTGGGTTTCAGGTGGAATTCTCAAAGAGGCTAGAAAGAGGGGCAGCCTGCCTGACAGAGGGACAGGACGTCCTGCTCCAGCAGCAGATGAGAGGGCTGAGGAAGGACCCCGAATCCCTGGGCCCCATCTGGTCCCATAAACTTTTCAGAACAGCTTTGCTTGGGCCCGAGTCATGTCTTTGACTCATGCCGCAAGTGTCCAGCTCTGCTCACAAGCAGGAAGTGGCCCCAGGAGTCAGCGGCAGTAGGTGCTCAAGGAGGAGTGGGACTCTGTCACCACATCGGACAGTCCCAGGAGGGGTCCCCTGAGGCAGCATTCAGACTACCCACCCACTCCTTTACTGAGGATTCCTGAATTGTCGGCTCCCACATAAGGACAGATCCCCAGGATCCTCCGAGCTCCCAGCTAAAATCTGATCTGGCTGTGTGAGCCTAGGTGAATTGCTCACCCTCATTGTGCAAAAAAAACGTGAAGGAAGAGAATTAAAATGTGTTCTCCTGCCCAGTGGAGGGTGAAGGCCCTTTATAAAAGAGTTTGGTGAGCTTTATTCAAGATGAAGAGAGTAGTCTATTCCTGTAATGAAGAAATGATGGCACTTCTTTATTAGAAAGGGTTTTAAGAATGGGATGGAAGTTATGGATTGGTAGTGTAAGATATGTCATTCATTCGTTCATCATTCATTTATTCACATAACAGTGATGTATTGAGCTCCTGCCTTAGGCCAGATCCCAGGGACGCAGTGAAGAACCAGACAGGTCCTGCCCTCAACCATCCAGACAAGCAAACAAGGACCTACCGGGGTGACGGAGGCTCTGCTAGAACCCACACAGGGGGCTGAAAGCACAGAAAATGTTGGGGGGGTCTAGTCTGGGTGGGCACAGAGGCTTCTAATAGAAGTAACCTCTAAGCTACCATTTAAAAGATGAGGAGAGGTAGCCAAGCAATGTAGGGGTGATCAGAAGGGATTTTGATGGGGCGCCTGACATTTGCAAAGGCATGAAGCATCTTCCTCCTTGCCTCCCTCACTTCTAACCACCATGCAATACCTCCGCAAAAAGTGGATGAATGAATGAATGAATAAATGAACAAAAGATGGAAGGCAACAGACATATCTATTACAGAAGAAGCATCCAAATACCTGGGAAAACTCCATCTATTCAGTGAGCACTTTGCCTAAGGTGGACCCAGCCATCTGGTCATTTCAGTACCAAATGGAATGGTCCAAGGCCGTGGCTTCTGATGATGTCCTCAGTGAACCCCAAAAAGGAAACATGGCTCTGCCCCCTCATCCACTGATGTGGCCTCTGCCACACATCCAGTTCCTTCCACTTCAAAAGCTGGCACCACCCCATTCATTCATGCATTCACAAATCTCTTGGTCGTCACCCACGTGCCAGGAGCTGTGCCAGGCACATAGAGTGAGTGCCAGTGGGAAAAACTAGCCTTGGTGCTGCCCTTCTTGGCACATCCATCACCCTTCAGTGGTCACAGCAGGAACCTGGAACTACCTGGGAGGATGCTGGGCTATGGGAACCTTCCCAGTAGGTCCCCAGTCAAGGGCAGGACTGGGCCTGTGAAGGGACAATCCTTCTCCTGCTCTCCCACCCAAACTCGTGGCCAAAGGCAAGGCACATGCACGGGTGAAATCCCATCGATGGCACCTGGCCAACTGGCTGCCACTTGCATATTTGGCTTGGAACGGGAAATACATTTTTCTACTATTTAGACTGCTGACCTTGGGAATAAACTAATTACTGTTGCAAAGCTGCATTCCCACACTGTCCGGCTCACATCTGTAACCCCTGGTTGGGACCAACACAAAGGAGGTGCCAGATGGCTGGGAGGTCCTGGAGTCCTGGCGCAGTGGACACTCTTGTCCAGCTCCCTGGGTCTCCAGGGAGAAGGACTTCAGACCACAAGTCACCTTTACTGGATCTTCTTCTCAAACCCAGAAGAGGTCTGTCTGCGTCTGCCCTTTTGCCTTGAGCAAGTATCTCTCCAGGTCTTGGTTTCCTGTCTGTGCAGTGGAGGTGTGGTAATGCTGACCCCCAGGGACTGTCATTAGAAGTAAATGACACCACGTCTGAGAACCACTTCATGGAAACGCGATCACCCCAGAAGACCCAAATGGCCCAGCCTGAGAAGCCAGCTTGGCTCAGGCCAGCAACAGCATCAGCCAGGTGTGCTGCAATTCCCACCCAGGCGTTGTGTCCTGCTGCAGAAGCAGGCATCTGCCTCTAAAACTGCTGCCCGCAGCAACCAGACCAGTTATTTGGACTCAGGCAGGCCAGGCCGGCACCATCAAAGAGGGCCAGGAAATAGATGAATGAATGAAAGCAATGATAACCTGGGCCATAATACGATTTTAACTGGTTCTAATAAATTTACTAAAGTCAAAAACTGTTCAGCTCAAGAGTCAGCACACTGATCTGTAAAGGGCAGGATAATAAATATTTCAGGCTTTGAGGGCCATACAGTCTCTGTCACAACAACCAAGTGCTGCCATAGCAGAATACCAGCTACAGACAAGGCATAAAGGAATGGCCATGTCTGTGTTCCAATAAAACTTTATATACAAAAGAGCTAGTGCGTCAGATTTGGCCAACCACTCGGGTCGAACCAGCCAAATTGTAACTACATAAGCTCAGCAGTGTCCTTGAGACTCCCGCATCACCCCTTCATCTGATGGATCACCAGGTCCTCCCTGTGCTTCCTCTAAACAGCGGTGCCTCCTACCCACACCACAGCCATTCCCCAATCCAGCCACATCGCCCACCACCTGGACACTCCAGCAGCTTCCCACCTCTTGCCCCTCTGGTCCGTCCTCCACTCAGAAGCAAAAGAGATCTATCTCATTGGCCGATCTGACTGTGTGGTTCCCCTTTCCTGGCTCCCATGTCCTCACTGAGTGTCACAATCATTCAAGCCTAGATCCCACTGCTGGCCTCGTGGCTCACCACCCTCACCAGCCGCTAGGCTCAGCTCCAGCCAGATTGAATCTCTCTTCTAGTTCTCCTAACGCACCATGCTCAGCCTTCCCCTACACAAGAAACACTTCTCTCCACCTTTTCCCCTGGCCAACTCCTATTCATTCTCCACGTCTCAGGTCGGATATCGCCTACCCTACAAAGCTTTTCTGAGGTGTCCCCACAATACTTCCAGCTTATCTCTAACTTACAAGGGATCACACTTGTGGCACGGACTACAGTGTGCTCAAGAAACCATATTTCCCTCTCTTCCAGGCACACAGCTAGACTACATTTCCCAGCCTCCTTTGGAGTTGGCGAGGCCATGTTGTTGAGTTCCAGCCAATGGAAGAAGGGCAGAAGTGATGGATGCCATTTCAGTCCTGGCGCTGACTTTCCACAAGATCCTGCATGCTCACTCATTGTCCCCATCTTCCAGCTGAATGGAGAGGATTCTGAGGACCTACAGAAGGGCAGAGCCACTGATAGGAGCCTAAGTCCCTGAATCACTTAGATGAGGGCAGCTGAAGAAACCCACCTGCCCAGAAATCCCATGTTATATTAAGCTCCTGAAATTTTAGGATTGCTTGTTACAACAATTGGCCTATCCCGACTAAACCAATATTCAAATGGAATCAATTGTTTATTTGTCCACTGTCCTTACTAGGCTGTAAGTAAGACACATGCGGGCAGGGACTTATTTAAATCACACACCACCACCTTCCCAGGACTTAGCACTATATCCTGCATATAGTAGGAATTCAACAAATACTTGTTCATTGGATGAATAAATGACTGAATATAACCTAGTGGATGGCATAGGCTCCTCATGTCTCCATGGGGACACTGTAGCTCCTGAGAGGCCAGATAAGCTGAGTCCAAGATGGGAGGCCGAGGTTAACGCTTCAGCCTAGGGGAGAGGAGCCTGTGCAGATTCCACTCCAGGGGGCTGAGCTCAAGTGAAGCCAAAGCCAATGTCGCCAACCAAGGAAGGGGCTGAGGGTGGCGTACCCATCCAAGGCTGGGGGTGGTAGCCACAGAAAGAGCCAGGAGGTTGGAATCAAGCCAGCACCGGACTAGGCATCAGGAGTCCCAGATTCAGGAAAGTTCTTAATTGACTTGCTGCAGGACCTCAGTAAATAACTTTCTCTCTCTGAGCCTCAGTTTTCCCCTTCTGTTAAAAAAAAGGTGAGGCAGAGTAAATTATGAGGCTTTCAAATAGTTCCCAGTGGCAGGACCCCTTTCTCCGCCCCCACAAAAATAGTCTCTCTGGATTTTCAAAATATAAAACAGATACAAGTGGGATGGCTCTAATTAAAGCTGGGAAAGGGAGTCAGAGCCAGCCCCAAGCATTTTCATTTATTGATTTATTTATTTTGAGACGGAGTCTCACTCTGTCACCCAAGCTGGAGTGCAGTGGCACGATCTCAGCTCACTGTATCCTCCACCCCCTGGGTTTTAGCAATTCTCCTGCCTCAGCCTCTCTAGTAGAGTAGCTGATGCACACCACCACGCCGGCTGATTTTTGAACTTTGAGTAGAGATGGTGTTTCACCATGTTGGCCAGGCTAGTCTCAAACTCCTGACCTCAGATGATCCACCTGCTTCAGCCTCCCAAAGTTCTGTGATTACAGGAGTGAGACACTGTGCCTGGCCCCCCAGCATTTTTCTAAAGCACCTGCTCAGAACCTTGAGCTCCATCCTCTCTCACCCACAGTAATACTTCCCAGAGTCTCCAACTAGACGGAAGCTTCTGGATCATCCAGCCAAACCTGCAGTTCCTGCTTAAACACCTCCAGTGACAGAGAACACACTACCTCCTGGACAGGCCCTAGGGCAGCCCTAACAGTTAGATTACCCACCAGCTACATCCCTAGACTATGCATCCTCTGACGGTCTGTCTCATCCACCCGTCTCTGAGTGACCCAGCTAGAGACTGGGCCTTGAAAAGCTGGACTCCAGAAATCATGATAATAATATCAATAGTAATAATAGCCAACAGGCTTTGGTGAGCATTTTTCTAAGCACTTTACATATGCCACTCACTTAATCCATACATCGACTCCACAAAGTAGGTACCTATACCATGCACGTTTGTCACTTGTCTAATGTCATACCGATAGGAAGTGGGAAAGCTGGAACTCAAATCCAGACCATCTGACCATCTATTCTCAACTGCTTCGCTAATGTGTGGAAATGCAGCTGAAATTCAAAGGAGGGGACCACCGTGGCTAACAGCATACATAATAATAATGTAATTAATAATAGTAGTATTAATAGTACTTGATACTTGAAACTTACTCTGTGCTTTTATAAGTTCTTACAAACAACTCATTGATTTAATCCATAAGCAACTCTATGAGAGAGAGACTATTGTCTTCCTCCTTTTATAGGACAGGAGGAAAATGAGGTGCAGAGAGGTTAAGTAACTTACTCAAGGTCACACAGCTGATAAGTGGTAGTTCCCTCCTGGAACTAATTATAGCAAAGGATTACAGTGAGATTGTAGAATATAAGGTTAGTATACAAAAGTTAATTGCTTTCTTATATACCAACAACGAGCAAGAAAAATTTGAAACACAATACCATTTACATTTACACCAAAAAATGAAATAACTAGAATACTTAGGTATATCTAATAATACATGTATAAGATCTATGTGAGGAAAACTACAAAACCCTGATGAAAGAAATCAAAGATCTAAATAAATGGAACAATATTCCACATTCATGAATTGGAAGAATCAATATTGTTAAGAGGTCAGCTTCTTTCCAATTCATTAGTATGCAATGCAGTACTAATGAAAATCCCAGCAAGTTACTTGTGGATATTGACAAACCGATTCTAAAATGTATATGGAAAGACAAAAGATCCAGAATAGCCAACACAATACTGAATGAGAAGAACCAAGTCAGAGGTCTGGCATTATCTGACTTCAGACTTACTATAAAGCTACACTAATCAAAACAGCATGGTACTGGCAAGGAGAAAACAAATCTGTCGTCCAGAAGAGAGAGCCGCAAAATTTAACCCACGCAAATATAGTTACCTTATATTTGACAAAGGCACAAAGGCAATTCAATGAAGAAAGGATAGTCTTTTCTTTTTTTTTTTTTTTAAGACAGAGTCTCGCTCTGTCACCCAGGCTGGAGTACAGTGGTGCAATCTCGGCTCGCTGCAACCTCCAACTCCTGGGTTCAAGCAATTCTCCTGCCTCAGACTCACAAGGAGCTGGGATTATAGGCATGTGCCACCATGCCCAGCTAATTTTTGTATTTTTAGTAGAGATGGGGTTTCACCATGTTGGTCAGGGTAGTCTCGAACTCCTGACCTCAGGTGATCCTGAGGCCCCCTCAAAGTGCTGAGATTATAGGTGTGAACCATCATGCCCAGCCTAAGGATAGTCTTTTTAACAAATGGTGCTAAAACAGCTAGACATCCACATGCAAAAATAGAATTTTTTAAAAATCTGGACACAGAACTTACACCCTTCACAAAAACTAACTCAACCTGGATCACAGACCTAAGTATAAAATACAAAACTATAAAACTCCTAGAAGGTAAAACAGGAGAAAATCTAAGTGACCTTGTGTTTGGCAGTAAGTTTTTAGATACAGCACCAAAAGTATGACTTCTGAATGGAAAATTGGATAAGCTGGACTTCTTTAAAATTAAAACTTCTGCTCTTTGAAAAACATTGTTAAGAGAATAAAAAGCCACAGATGGAAAGAAAATATTTGCAATACATATATCTCATAAAGGATTTGTATTGAAAACATACAAAGAACTCTGAAGTTCAATAAGAAGAATAAAATCCCAACTTAAAAATTGAAAAAGAGCTGAACAAACTCCTCACCAAAGAAGATACACAAATGGCAAACGAGCATATGAAAAGATGCTCGACTTCGTATGAAAAGATGCTCAACTTCGTTTGCTGTTAGGGAATTGCAAATTCAAACAACAATGAGATACCACTACACTCCTATTAGAACAGCTAAAATCCAAAAACTTGACAACACCAAATGCTAGTGAGGAAGCAGAGTGACGGGAATTCTCATTCACTGCTGGCAGCGATGTAAAATGGTACAGGAATAAAGTCTAGCTGTTTCCCACAACGCTAAACATCATCTACCACACAATCCAACAATCATGCCCCTCGGTATTTATCCAAATGAACTGGACACTTAGGCTCACACAAAAACCTGCACACAGATATTTATAGCAGCTTTATTATTCCTAACGGCCAAAAACTGGATCAACCAAGAGGTTCCTCCAAAGGTGAATGGATAAACTGGTACATCCAGAATGTTACTCAGAATGAAAAGAAATGGACATCAAGCCACGAAAAGACATGAAGGAATCTTAAGTGCATATTTCTAAGTGAAAGAAGCCAATCTCCAAAGGCTAAGCACTGCGTGATTCCAACTGTATGGAAACCTTCTAGAAAAGGCAAAACTATGAAGACAAGAAAAAGATCAGTGGTTTCCAGAGGTTCCTGTGGTACAGGGTGTGGTGGGGTGGAAGTGGGTGGGGACACGGAAGGGCTAGGAGGTGCAGCAGATTTTTTAGGCAGTGAAAGTATTCTGTATTCTTCTATACTGGAGGCCACAGGACATTATGCATTTGTCAAAACCCGTAGAACTGTACCACACGAAGAGTGAAACTTAATGTAAACTACCCAGTGATGGCAAATGTACATTTATGCAGTATGTTAATAAAAGGGGAAACTGCGTGTGTGAGTGTGGGGCGGGGGGCGGGGAGCAGTGTGTGGGAACTCTCCGAACTATTGGTCAATTTTTCTGTAAACCTAAAACTTTCTAGAAAGCAAAATCCATTAATTGAAAAGAAAAACCCCATATGGAGAGATTATTATTACTTCCATTTTATAGAGATGATTATACCCTCATTTGAAGGAGGAATATTTAATATACCCTCTTTAACAGAAGAGGAAATTAAAGCTTAAGGAAGTTGCCTGCACTGCTCAAGGTCACACAGCTGCTGAGGGACAGGGTCGAGCTTTGATTAGTGGACAAGTGGTCAGAAAGCCCTCTGGGTGGGGTGCCCAGAACGTACTGGTGCTTGAAACAGACACGTGGACACCTGAGTCCTACCCAGCTTCCTCTAACCCATCTCTGCATCATGAAGGACCAGGGCAGAGATCTTCATCACGCACGCTGAGCCTGCTATGGAGGAGGTCATCGCTGGACTCTTTCTGCTAACGTTCCTCACCTTCTACATACAGGAAACCCAGGAGAAGTCTGCAGAAGTCTACCCTGTCCAACTAGGTCTGTCCCAAGAAATGAGTTGATGTGCAGAACAGAAAGGTAGCTTAGGGTGGGAGATTTGACTTTTGACACCAAATTGACCACAAATAAGGGATGTGAGCAACAGCTTGTGCTGCCTCCACTTCTTCCAGCGTGGGAAGCCACATGTGAATGGGAGCTCTAATGGCGTCAGGTCCAACCATTCCCTCCCATCGTGACCAAGCCTAAGGGGCCTCAGCTCATGAAGAGGTGACATCTACTACAGGAATTGCCAAGGCCACCTTTGAGCGAGAACCAGTGGTGGAGCAAAGGGCAGTTGTCCAGAGTGCCAACATGATGTTCACCTCAGACAAGACAGTAGGAAACTCCTGGGACAAGTGGCACGCCCCACGGAGATGCTGACCAGGGACTCTAAAGACCCTGAGAGCCATCAAGAAGGAAGGACACATGTCCAACTGATGCCTCATCAGAGAACCACAGGGAATCCTGGAAGCAGAAGATACCATGACCACAGACCCTTCGGCTATCCAGGGAGGATCTTTTGGCTGGGAGAAAGAAACAGGAAAGAATGTGAGGATATGGTGAGATCTAAGATCGTTCTTTGGCTATAAGAAGGGTTTTCTCCCTAAATGCCTATGTTTGAGCTCCTGACCTGAGCCATTTACAATGGCCTGTCTTCTACTTCATCTTATTTAAACTCTCAACAGCCGGGTAAGATGGGTATATTGTCCCCATTTTAACAGATGGAGCAACTGAGGTTCACAGAACTGACATCACCTTGTGCTCATAATCACACAAGAAATAATGACCAGAGGTCTGGGCACCATGGCTCACACCTGTAATCCCAGCACTTTGGTAGAGCAAAGCAAGAGGATCGCTTGAGCCCAGAGTTCGAGACCAGCTTGAGCAACATAGCAAGACCCCATCTCTCCAAAAAAAAAAAAAAATTAATTAGCTGGGCGTGATGGCGCTCCCACTACTCACTTGAGCCCCAGAGTTCGAGGCCCCAGAGAGCTGTGATTACACCACTGCCCTCCAGCATGGATGACAAAGCAAGACTGTCTCAAAATTAAAATAAAATGAAATTCTATAAATGAATGAAAGAATAAAAAGGAAGAAAAAAAGAAATAATGGCCAGAGCTCCTCCCCAGACCTTCTAAACCTATACCCAACCTCTCCCATTATACCCACTCTTCCCAACACATAGAAGGTGTACAGGAAACCTCGCAGAGCTTCACCAAAAGGGATGCTGTCCTTCGACTCTGCTCCCACAGGGCTCAGCAAAGGGCCGTCTTTTCTCAGCATGACCCAGATCAGTGAGGACAAGTGGCTTTCTCTACCTCTCTGGCTCCTGGTTAACCCTGGTTACCATGGTTACCCAGCAGGACAAGCTGGGGGTGAGGCCACTGAAAATGACACTGACTCTGGAGGAAGGAGGTTGTGTCTCCTCCACTGCCTGGGAGCCCCAAGGCCAAGGGACTTGGCCTTTGAGGAAGAGGACTAGATGGGGCCAGGGCCTCAGCTTAGAGTCTGGTTCTGCCACTGGCTGGCTCTATGCCAAGGATCAAGAGCCTTAAAATGTTCATACCTTTGAGTCAGTCATATCATTTCTGGGAGTTTCTCATAACCAGATCCAGATGAGGACTCCTGCATAAAGACGTCACCAGCGTGTCATTCATATAGAAAATATTTGAAAACAAGCTAAGTGTATGACAGTAGGGGAGTAGTTAGGTGAACTATGGAATATCAACTTATAAATGGCTTTCTAGTAATTGGAAGTTATATTACAGAGAGTTTGAAATAACATGAAAAAATATTCTAAAGTTAAGTGTGGCGGGGTGCAGTGGTTCACGCCTGTAATCCCAACACTTTGGGAGGCCAAGGTGGGCAGATCACCTGAGCTCAGGAGTTGGAGATCAACATGGTGAAACCCCATCTCTACTAAAAATACGAAAAAAAATTGCCAGGTAAGGTGGCTCACACCTGTAATCGCAATTATTCGGGAGGCCGAGGTAGGAAAATTGCTTGAACCTGGGAAGCATAGATTGCAGTGAGTTGAGATCATGCCACTGCACTCCAGCCTGGGTGATAGAGCAAGATTCTGTCTCAATAAAAAAAATAATAATAAAGTTAAGTGTAAAATAGAATACAAAATTGCCCACTATGACATCAATGATGTAAAGCAAGACGAGTAGAAAAAAGACCAGAAGGAGACTCACCATCATCTTAGCACTGGTGGGTATGGGCGTTAAATGAATACAAAAGAAAGCTACTTCTTTCTTTCTTTTTTTTTTTTCTTTTTTTGTTTTTAGAGACAGAGTTTCACTCAGGCACCTAGATGGGAGTACACTGGCACAATCTTGGCTCACTGCAACCTCCGCCTGCAGGGTTCAAGCAATCCTTGTGCCTCAGCCTTCCGAGTAGCTAGGATTACAGGCATGTGCCACCATGCCTGACTAATTTTTTTATTTTTACAGACAGAGTTTTACCATGTTGGCCAGGCTGGTCTCGAACTGGGATGAAAGGCATGAGCCACCACGCCTGGCTGAAAATCACTTCTTTCTGCATGTTTGCATTTCTGATTTTTCTGCCTTATTACTTTACAAAGGAAAATATAAAATCAACTCTATTTTTTAAACAAAATATAAACTGGATCAGAAAATTTCCTGTTATAAAGATGCCAATGTTCTTCACATGTACCCCAAAACCTAAAATGCAATAAAATAAATAAATGGAAAAAAATAATAATAAAGATGCCAATTCTCCTCAAATTGATTTTATCATGTGAAATTATGATTTTAAATCCCATAAGAGTGTGTGTGTGTGTGTGTGTGTGTGTGTGTGTGTGTGTGTGTGTGTCAGAGAAGGAGAAAGAGAAAGGTGTCAAGATGATTCTAAAATGTGTTTGGAAATGCAAAAAACCAAGACTATCCAAGTCAAACTTGAGAATGAAGAACAAGCTAGAAGACTTGTTTTCTGAATAAGAGTTCACTAGATACCAAATTAAAGTTGAAATTTGGGGGGGGGAGGGAAAGGCTGAGCGTGGTGGCTCACACCTAGAATTCCAGCACTTTGTGTGGCTGAGGCGAGCAGATTGCTGGTGTCCGGGAGTTGGAGACTAGCCTGGGCAATGTGGTGAAACCTCATCTCTACAAAATACAAAATAAATTAGCTGAGAATGGGGGTGCACTCCTGTAGTCCCAGCTACTCAGGAGGCTGCGATGGGAGGATCACCTGAGCCCAGAGAAGTCGAGGCTGCAGTGAGCAGAGATCGCACCACAGCACTCCCGCCTGGGTGACACAGTGAGACCCTGTCTCAAAAAAAAAAAAAAAAGGCATTGCAATATGGTGTAAAGATAGACAGATCCATCAATTAGCTTAAGGAGTCCAGGAACAGCCCCACACATGTGATGTTGGATGCAGGACAAAGGTGACACTGCATCGCACTGTGGAAAGTCAAGTCTCTTCTGTAAAGGATCAACTAGGTGTCCCTATGAGAAAAAAGCCTTGACCCCTACTTCACACACCAAGCTATTCCAGATAAACTGTCAGGCTGCATGTGAAAGATTAAAAAAAGCTTCTAAACATAAGAGAATATTTTCATGACCTCTGGGTTGGCAAAAATTTCTTAAACAGAAAACAGAAAGCACCAAGCATCAAAGAAAATAGTAAGATATATTTAGCAGATTAAGGTTTAGAACTTCCATTCACTGAAAGACACCACTAAGTGAGTAGAAGGACAAGCTAGAGTGGGAAAAAAATATTTGAAATCCATATATCTGACAAAGAACCTATGTTCAGAATATATACAGAATTCTACAAACCAGCAGGGTGCAGTGTGCTCATGCCTGTAATCCAAGTACTTTGGGAGGCTGAGGCAGGTGGATCACCTGAGGTCAGGAGCTCAAGACCAGCCTGGCCAACATGGTGAAACCCCATCTCTATTAAAAATACAAAAAACTAGCCAGGCATAGTTGGGCATACCTGTAGTCCCAGCTACTCGGGAGGCTGAGGCACAAGAATCGCTTGAACCTGAGAGGCAGAGGTTGCAGTGAGCTGAGATCACACCACTGCACTCCAGCCTGGGTGACATCTCAGAAAAAAAAGAAGAAGAAGAACTAAGAAAAGAAGACAATCCAATACAAAAATGGGCAGAAGAAAGGAACAAGCACTTCACCAAAGAGGCTATCCCAATGGCCAGATTAAAACCATAATGGGACACTCGTTCAAGCTCATACAAATAGCAGAAATGAGAGCTGGGTGTGGTGGCTCACGTTTGTAATCCCAGCACTTTGGGAGGCTGCGGCAGGTGGATCACTAGGTCAGGAGATTGAAACCATCCTGGCTAACACGGTGAAACCCCATCTCTACTAAAAATACAAAAATACAAAAAAAAAAAATTAGCCAGGTACGGTGGCACATGCCTGTAGTCCCAGCTACTCGGGAGGCTGAGACAGGAGAACTGCTTGAACACAGGATGCAGAGGTTGCAGTGAGCCAAGATCACGCCACTGCACTCCAGCCTGGGTGACAGAGTGAGATTCTGCCTCAAAAAATAATAATAATAAGCAACATTAATCCATGTTGACAGGAGTAAGGATAGCGATTTCCTTTGAGAGATTGCTGGAGAATTGAATGGGACACACTGGGGGCTGCTGGGGTGCAAATGACATCTTTGATCTGGTGTTCAAGGGCCATGTGAAGGAACACTCACTCTCACCTGGTCTTCCTCCCCATGCTCCTGCACCACCTCCAAGCCAGAGCTTTCTCCCTAAGCAGCTGGAAGATTCCAACACCAGCCTCCTGACTTCGTGTCAAGGTTCTTAAATGACTTTCTCCAGCCGAAAGCCACCCCAAGCACTCCTGTGACCCTCATCAGTACCCTCACTTTATCCCCCTTCCTGGATCTCCCACTACTCCCCTCCAGAGAGGAGGAGCACCCCGTTGTTCTCCATCTCAGCCAGCATCCACTCTTTACAACCTCGTAATGGTCTCTGCCCCACTCGGACCCCCTCCCACCCACCCATCTCCCCACTGCAGATCCAGAGAGGTATTTCCTTTCATCCAGTCCTTCAAACACTTCAGCACATCTGCGTGGCACACCCTCTGGCCCCTCTCCCCCAGATCCATTCTCCAGACAACTCTTCTCCTCCTTCAGACCTCAGTGTAAATAGTGCTTCATCAAAAAAGCCTCTCCCAACCCCATTATACCCACCCAGAGTTTCTCCCTCAGTGTCACCCAGGGCACTTGTCATCACTTGATATATGCATATCTTCCCACTAAGTTCTCTGGAGACAGCACTGTTGTACCCATTGTCTGGCACACAGTAGGTACTCTCTAAGTGCCTTTGAACGGCCCAGTGAATGAATGACTTACATGGCTATGTCCACAGTTATTACTGCCTCCTCTGGCATGTGACCCTCGTGAAGCCTTCTCCCTTCCCAAACTACATTCTAGGAAGGATATTTTTTGGCTCATCTACTGAGTGTGACTATTTCACTCCCCCAAAAGCAAGCATTTCAAAACAAAATTTACCAGCCTTCTCATGGCCTTGAATTAGCCTTCATTACTCAAGACTAATATAATTATACATAAAAGAAACAAGCTGTAAAAAGAAAAGATTTTTGACTCGCATGCATTAATCTGCTTTGATTTCAGGCAAGGCTGGCTGCAGAGCATCAAGACACCACATCAGGTCTTAATCTCCCTCTCTGCACCTCTGGAACAGCCTAATCCTCAGAGGGAGTCTCTTCCCTCATGGAGGCATAACAGCTACCAGCAGCTCCAGATTCGTCTCCCATCCTCTCATCAACCCCAGCAGAAAGAAGGCCTCTCTTTTCCACGGTTTCAACGAAAGTCCCAGTGCTTGATTTCATTGGCCAAGCTTGGGTCACATGTCTATCCAGAATCAGTGGAATCCTCTGATTGGCCAGGCCTGGTCATGTGCCTACTTCTGGGTATACAGACCGGCCATGTTGGCTCACTTGGCAAGAGCCTTTTCTGTGAGTTGTAATAACAACATCCACCTTTATTCCATGCTTTGTATGGCCCAGACCTTACACTTGGTCCTACATCTGTGCTTCTGTTTCATTTTCAGAAGGACAGTATTATGATCTCCATCTTAAAGAAAAAGAATTGGAGTTCTGGGCAGGAAGTACTTTCCCAAGGAAATGGGAGCTGGGGGAGGGTTAGAGTAAGAACTGACTCCCGAGTCCATAGCTCTGGCCATGTATGTCAGCCTCCTCCTGCCTCCCTGATCCCATCCCCTCCCCTAGCCTGTACCCCAGCCCACTAGACTCTGATATTGCCCAGGACTCACCACCCACTAAGCACCAGAGAAGCCCTACAGGAAAACTCTGTTGAATGAGAAAGGGCCCATCCCCCATCTGGCCAGCTGTCCAGTCTCCTGCTCAAACAAGCAGGCTGGAGACTGACAGGAGCAAGGCTCAGCCTTGACCCTTCCCCATTCTGGTCCTCCTGCCCACCTCATGTCCCAGGACTAGCTGCCAAGGCGGGGGAAGGAGGAGCAATGAATCCTGATGGGGCAGCTGAGGAGCTCCTGGGCTGCCTGGTCTGATCAAGGAGCAGCATCCTTGGGAGGTCAGGTCTCTGTGACCCTGGGAGTGAGTTGGCTCCCACTACTCCCACAGAGGAATGGAGAAAAGGATTTGAGCCCAGTGCCAATTTGAGGACAAGACAAGATTAGACATATCTTACACGAATTACCCTTTGCAAATCCTTGGTCAAACTGGGATATTCCCCACATTCCCTTTTTACACCCTTCCTCAAATCCGGTCTCAGAAATAAGGTTCTATCTCCAGCCATGCCTGTGGGTTTGTCCATTAGTAATAATAAAAACAACAGGGGCTTCCTCTTAAATTGCAACAGCTCTGGACCAGGATAAGATCCAATCAAAAAGGCCATAGATTTAGCGGTTAGGAGCATGAGCCATGCAGCCTGATGGTCTGGGTTCAAATCCTGGCTGCCACTCACCCTCAGCTGCAGGACCTTGGAGAGCTACCTAACCTCTCTGAGTCTCAATTTCCTCATCTGTAAAATGGGGCTTGAATAGTAGTACCAAGAGGAGTCAGGAGGACTAAATGAGTTTGCACATGTGAAGTGTTAGAACAGGGCGTGACATACAGTAAGCGCTCAAGGAGCGCTCGCCCTTAAGGGTTTTAAGCCATGTCCTCTGGAGAGAGAAAGGATCCTTTCTTGCTACCAGGAGACTGAGGCCTGAGGGACGTGGCCACCTCCAAGATGGCACAGGTAGCTCAATCACTCAACAGCCATATACGAGGGCCTCCTGAATGTCAGGGCCCATGCTGGATATCAGAGCACCACGCTGTACCAGAACCCATCCCAGAAGTGCTCAGCCAGGTGGGATTTAGTGGGAGAACCAAGGTCTCTGAGTTCTTGAGGCAACCGGGGCCACGACTGATAAAGGAAGCTATGGTCTGAGGTCGAGCATTTTTGGTGTTCCCATTACTTTCTAACCAAGCTCAGTTCTGCAAGCTATGGAATGCAGCCAGCAAATCCTCCGTGCAATGCACGCCTTGGCAAGCACCCGCCGAGCACCCAGCACTCAAGGAAGAGGCCAAGGTGCCATGCTGTGATCCCATCTTCGAGGAAGTCCTCTGTCCTCCACATCCCTCCTGGTTCACCCCCAAGACAAAGGAAACAAGACAACATGCATGAAAGCCCCAGGCCAGGCTGGCACACAGTAGGTGTTTTATGAATTGTCATCCATTTACCTTGAGGAACACCTCACTGGACAAGTGCAAAGATCTGACTTTCTCTGCACAGAGGAAAACACTCTCAGAATATGACAGGGCCGCCGGGCGCGGTGGCTCACGCCTATAATCCCAGCACTTTGGGAGGCTGAGGTGGACAGATCATGAGGTCAAGGGTTCAAGACCCCTGACCAACATGGTGAAACCTCATCTCTACTAAAAATACAAAAAATTAGCCGGGCATGGTGGCGCACACCTGTAATCCCAGCCACTTAGGAGGCTGAGGCAGGAGAATCACTTGAACCTGAGAGGCAGAGTTTGCAGTGGGCCGAGATTTTGCCATGGCACTCCAGCCTAGGCAACAAGGCGAGACTTCGTCTCAAATATATATATATATATGACAGGGCCACAGATAACTCAGGTTGCCTGACACTGACCAATCAGTGGCCTCTACCCACAGTACCTGCTCTCTCACCTGCCTGGCCATGTGCTCTAATGGCACAAACTCTGAAATGGGATCCAGGCACTTGGGATAGAGCCTTGGCTCTGCTGCTAAATCCATTTGAGACCTTAGACCTTTGTCCTGTGGATAAACCAAGAGATTTAGACGGTTTGTGAGCTCTTACAGCCACTGGGTCTCCAGCGCGCATTCACTGGGGCCTTTCTCACTTTCTTACTCTGTGCCAGGCCCTGGGCTCTATCCCACAGTGCTTGAGTGGAACCCCTGTGCTGGGGACACACAGAGCAGGGTCACTGAATCAATCCTGGAGGACCTGCTGGAGGAGGTGGTACCTGGACTGAGTCTCACAGGATGAGTAGGAGTCAAGTGTGTGAAAGAATGAGGTTGAACAGTCCCACTCTAAGTGGACCAGCGTAACTTAGAAAAAGCACTGTGGCAATTTGTAAAGGAAGAAC
The DNA here is from genome assembly GCF_009761245.1 of Sapajus apella. Lineage (NCBI taxonomy): Eukaryota > Metazoa > Chordata > Mammalia > Primates > Cebidae > Sapajus > Sapajus apella. The sequence goes on along the minus strand of NW_022436983.1, from coordinate 15,282,699 downwards.
TAGAGGGGGTGCCTGGAGTCCAGGGTTAGGGGCAGGCAGAGGGATCTTGTTAGCCTCAGGACATCCCAGACTGAAGGTCATTACAGAAGGTTCTTGACTGAAGGCTGAGGAGTCCTCAGGCAGTAGCTGGTGGCTGAGGCCATAACAGACAAGACTATCGGGAAAGAAAGAGCATGCGGAGAGAGACACAGGCAGCAGGAAAGGGAAGTAGGAGAGTGAGCGCCAGAATGGGGGTGGAGGCGCAGAGCAGGCACAGCCCCTGCGCCCACACGCAGGAAGACAAGGACCAAGAAGGCCTGGCCACCACCTATCCCCACTTAGCACAGCCTGGACACATGCAGGTGCTCAACAAATGTTTGGGGTTTTTTTTTTAATCCTTTAAATGAAAAGATTAAGAAAACCCAGGAAAGGCCATGGTGGCTCACACCTGTAATCCCAGCACTGTGGGAGGTTGAGGTGGGCAGATCACTCGAGGTCACGAGTTCAAGACCAGCCTGGCCAACACAGCAAAACTCTGTCTCTACTAAAAATACTAAAATTAGTCAGGCATGGTGGCATTAGTCAGGCTGTGGTCCCAGCTACACGGGAAGTTGCAGTGAACCAACATCACACCATTGCACTCCAGCCTGGATGACAGAGCAAGACTCCATCTCAAAACAGAAAAAAGAAAGAAAACCCAGGAGAGGTGGAGGAAAGTAAAGCCCAGGAGAAGAGCGGACCGTGAGGAGGAGGAGCCACCCCCAGCATCAAGGCTACTAACAGGTCAGAACCACTGGGTTCTGTCCACAAAGGTCCTGGTCTCCTTGGAGAGACGTGGGATGGGGAGACAGACCCAGGGATAGGACTGACTGGCAAGTGCAGACAGGGAAACAGTGAGAACAGAAAACTCTAGACCTTCTGATGAAAAATAGAAAAAGGAAGAAGAATAGAGGGGAAGATAAGGGGCTGAAGGAGGGGGAGGGGAGAGGAGCAGGAGGAGCAGAAGAAGAACAGTGGCTAGAAGAGGAATGTCAGCCAAAAAAAATGTAAATCCCAAACAGGGTACATGCTGAGTGATCTCAGGTGAGTCAAATCACATTCTGAGCCTCATTTTCCTCAGGTGTAAAATGAAAAGAAATAGCCCCTACCTGAAAAGTTATGGGGAGCATCCAGCATTACCTATGCTAAGCATCTAGCACAGCGCCCGGCAGGCCACAGGTCCCCAGAGAGTGTGTCCTTGTCATCCTCTCGCCAGAGCCCCACGCCAGCCCAAGAGTAGCAGGACACTCGTTATCAAAGCATTATCCCCATTTTACACACAGAGAAACTGAGCTACAGACTTGTCTCTACCTTCTCAGCCCCTCCACCCCCAAACACACAGGGTGGCATCCGTTCCCCACTGGTGCGGGAAAGGCGAGTGTGGCCCAGGGCCTGGCACAAGAAACATTTGGTGATTGAGTGAATGAGACTGCCAGGCACAGTGGCTCACACCTGTGATCCCAGCACTTTGGGAGGCCAAGATGGGAAGATCACTTGAGCCCAGGAATTCGAGACCAGCTTGGGCAACATAGTGAGACCCCCCCCCACAACAACTCTACCAAAAAAAAAATTTTTTTAATTAGCCAAGTGAGGCCAGGCGTGGGGCTCAACACCTGTAATCCCAGCACTTTGGGAGGGCAAGGCAGGCGGATCACTTGAGGTCAGGCGTTCGAGACCAGCCTGGCCAACATGGTGAAACCCTCTCTACTAAAAATACAAAAAAATTTAAAGGGCATGGTGGCGCATGCCTGTAATCCCAGTTACTCAGGAGGCTGAGGCAGGAGAATCACTTGAACCTGGGAGGTGGAGGTTGCAGTGAGCCGAGATGCTCCCCCGAACTCTAGCCTTGGCAACAGAGCGAGACTGCATCTCAAAAAAAAAAAAATTTTAGCCAAGTTTGGTGGAGAGTGCCTGTAGTCCCAGCTACTCAGAAGGCTGAGAATTGCTTGAGCTGGGAAGGCTGATGCTGCAGTGAGCCATTTGCCCCACCGCACTCCAAGCTTGGGGGACAGAACAAGACCTCGTCTCTGAAAAAGAAGAACGAATGGGAGAGACACAGAAACCAAAGGAAAGCTTCCCTGACCTGACAGCCACAGCACCACAAAATAAAGAGCCTGGAGGGTAGGTGATCAGAACCAGGCATATGAGACGCAGGAGCCACCTGGTCAGGGATGCTCACACTGGAGTGTCTGCTGAGGTTCACCCAGAGAACTTGTGTCCTGGGCCCCACCCTAGACCCACTGAATCAAAGTATAAGGGGCAGGAGTCCAGGAATCTGCACTTTCTACCCAGCACCCAGGTGTTGCTGATGCCAGTGGCCCATGGACCATGTCCCTAGTTTATAGAGAAAAGGACCATCTATGAGATCACATGGCAAAGCCCCACAGGGCCTGACAAATCACCTGGGGGTCCAGGCTGCAAGCCACTGTCACTCCTGGTGCCTGCAGGTGCCCTGGGAGTGGAAGGCAAGGAAAGAAATCCCAGCGGGGAAGAAAGACGAGAAAATGCAGGATAATAGTTTCCATCTAGACCAGGCGTGGTGGCTCACACCAGTAATCCCAGTACTTTGGGAGGCTGAGGTGGGCGGATTACGAGGTCTAGAGATTGAGAGCATCCTGGCCAACATGGTGAATGGTGAAACCCCGTCTCCACTAAAAATAAAAAAAAATAGCTGCGTATGGTGGTGCACAGCCGTAGTCCCAGTTACTTGGGAGGATGAGTCAGGAGAATCACCTGGGAGGCGGAGGTTGTGGTGAGCTGAGATCGCACCGCTACACTCCAGCCTGGTGACAGAGCAAGACTCTGTCTCAAAAAAAAAAAAAAGTTCCCATCTAATACACACCAGTACTAGGTGCCTGTGTTCATGCCATCGGCCCCCCTCCAAAACTATAAGGTGACTTTTATTATTACGTCCATTTTTCAGGTGAGGTGAGTAATGTTCGGGAGGTGAAGCCCAAGACCTCACAGCTGGTAGGTGTCAGGATGTGAAACCTGGTCTGTCTGGGGTGCTAGAGCCAACTTCCTTAGCCACCTGGCACACTGCTTCCCGGAGAAGCAAGGAGAAGAGGAAGAAGGAGAAGAGTAGAGAGGAGAGGGCCCCAGCAGAGGAAGGAGGTGAGGCCTGCATGGAGAGGGGACGGTGTCCCCTCAGTGCCCACCCAGGTGGCCGAGCCAGGCTAGCTGCTCAGGGCAGAGAGTGCCTGCCTGTCCCGGTGCCCTGTGGTTGCCATGCCAACCCCCAGGCTGTGTTTGCGGATGTTGTATTTGATTTCACACGTTTGGAACTCCGATTACGTCATTTCGCAACACAGGGTTGCCATGACAGCCGGCCCCACGTTCCCCGGGTAGCTCACACCTTGGGGGAAAGGGAGGGGCCCGGGCTGCTCCCCCAACCAAACCTCAACCCTGAGTCCCCTCGGGGGGTGAGGCCAGGAATGGGGTTGGGAAGCACCTTGGGATCAATCAGCATCTACATGTGGGGAACCCAAGGTCTGGGCGGTGAGACAGCTCCCCAAGCAACACACCGCCTGTTGACAGAGTCTTTGCACACCTGGCTGCACACAGCTGAGGGCCTGACAACTGGCACCCAGCAACCAGCCTGGCCTTCTGCCCTGATCGTCTCTCTGGGGCCTCAACGTAGCTGCTGCCCTGGTCCATATGTGACTTTCCACAAACTCACAAAAGCATGTGCCAGTGTGGGGGTGGGCTGGTTGGCTGAGTACACCAGCCTTGGCGTCGGATTTAGGTGCAATGGTGGCCTCGCACTAACCAAGCGTGCACCCTGGAACCTCGCTGAGCTTCCGCTTCCGCACCTGAATTTAACGATGGAGGTACTTAGCCCTTCTGGCTGGGAGGACTCACCTGGGCACACAGAGACCCATGCAGAGTAGAGCCAATCAAGAGTGAGAGTTGAGCCTTCTATTTTCTTTCTTCTTTTTTTGTTTTTTAAGCTAAGTTCTGGCCCTTGCTTTGCTATCAGCCTGCACTGTGTGACTGTGGGCCACTGATCTTCCCTCTCTGGTCCTCTCAGCTAGTAATAATGTGTTGCTCTTTCTCCACGTCTCACTTCCCTACCATTAAACTCTCCACCCCTTGTCCCTATATTCCAGTTGTTTAGCATCTTATATCCTGGCTTCCATCTATTGGGTGATGTCAAACGGAAGGGCTGCCGGACTTAGTTTGGAAACCTCAGTATATTGTCTCTAAGTCCCAGCTTTTCCCAACAAGCTGCTCATAGAGACATAACATATATATGCTTCTACATGAGTTCTGACAACTGTCCATCTGTGTGTTTAGACATGCACATATATATGGATAAATCATGGATTTATACTGGTATTTCTGATTTCAGTTCAACATCAGAATGTCTCTATTTTTGAGATGGAGTCTCACTCTGTGGCCCAGGCTGGAGTGCAGTGACACGATCTCAGCTCACTGAAACCTGTGCCTCCCAGGTTCAAGCAATTCTCCTGCCTCAGCCTCCCAAGTAGCTGGGCTTACAGGTGTGCACCACTGCACCAGCTAATGTTTGTATTTTTAGAAGAGATGAGGTTTCACCATGTTGGCCAGGCTGGTCTTGAACTCCTGACCTCAGGTGATCCTCCCACGTCGGCCTCCTAAAGTGCTGGGATTACAGGTGTGAGCTAATGTGCCTGGCCACAGAAGGTCCCTTGTCCCACTTTCCTTCTTCATTGCATTCTTTTTCATTAATACTGGTTTTGACTGCCATCTCGTAATTGTATATATTTGTGGTCAGAGGCTCCCGTCTGTCTGTAAATTGGGACTGACCATTCTCCACCTCTATGTTATGAGGCTCCTGGGGAAGACAACCAAGCCTCTCAAAAGGACATAGGACTTTTTTCATCATCAAGACCCTGTCACAGTCATCCTTGCAGAGGATTTGCCCACAGAAGTCCGAGAGACAGGCAACCAGTTAAATGCCCAATTTGGGCCAGGTGAGGTGACTAACGCCTGTAATCCCAGCACTTTGGGAGGCCGAGGCAGGAGGACTGCTTGAGTCCAGGAGTTCGAGACCACCCTGGGCAACAAAGTGAGACCACATCTCTACAAAACAAAGTCAAGAAATTAGCCAGGCAGGGTGACGCCTGAAGCGCTCTCCCTACAGCTTCTTATGGATCACCTCTCACTTCTTATCTCAGCGTGCCTGAGATCCCAGCTACATGAGAGGAGGATCGCTTGAGCCCCAGAGCCTCAGGGAGGAGGACCCTTGAGGTGATCGCATGGCTCCTCCCATGTAGCCTCCCACGTACAAAGGTCAAGGCTGCAGTGAGCTACGATAGTGCCTCTGCACTCCAGCCTGGGTGACAGAGAAAGACTCTGTCTCTGTTTTAAATAAATAAATAAATAAATGCCCATTCTGTAGATGTGGAAAATAAAATGAGAACCGGAGAGGTGACAGGAGTTGCCCAGGATCTTAGCAACTGGTGAATAGAAACTCTGATCCTCTCCACCAAATGCACACCCTCGAACACCGTCCCGGAAAATGTGAGGAGTTATTCCCGATGGGGAGGGCCATACCCCTGGGCAGCCGTCACAGGTCACAGCCAAGGGCTTCCTAGGATGACCAGGGAGACTTGTCCACTGCCCCTGCTGCCACCCAGCACCCTGCCCAGCCCCCCTCACCACCCTGGATGCTTCCCCAGACCCGGAGCCAGGACCAGTACGAGCTGTTTTCCCTTGATGACGCCTCCAACTTGCATGTGCTTGAGTTTGCTGGAAAAATCAAACGCTGCCACATGTTCACAGACATGCACTGGGCGGGGGTCATTCAGCCCAGTCCAACCCAGCATGTCTTTCTGGGGCTCAGCTTTGGCCCGGAGCAGAGTACAAGCCTGGAAGTATGGCTGGCCTGGGTTCGAGCCCTCACTCTTCCACTGCCACGCTTTGTGATCCCCTTAACCCTCTGAGCGGCAGTTTCCTCAGCCGTAACATGAAAATGACAATGCTCGTTTCAGAGTTGTTGGATGAACAAAGGACACAGCAGGCTCAAGACTGCCTGGCACAAATTTGCCCACTGAGTGTCCGCTCCTGCCCTTCTTCCAAGGAACAGAACAGAGACCTCCTCAGTTCTTAAAACTGAGGAGCCTTTTTTTTTTTTTTTTTTGAGACGGAGTTTTGCTCTTGTCGCCCAGGCTGGAGTGCGGTGGTGCAATCTCGGCTCACTGCAACCTCCACTTCCCAGGTTCAAGCCATTCTGACCGAGGAACCTTTTTATGAGCTCATCAAAGCACCAAGACTAATCTTCATGAGAGAATTGAAGACAAGACAGGGGAACAATCAAATGCCAACATGGTGCTTCCGATGGGTTGCAAGAGATTGTGAGCTCGGAGGAGGCAGATGTCATTGTAGGCTGAAAGGAGTCAGGAAGGACTTCCTGGAGGAAGAGGAGAGAAGTTGGAGGAGTTCCTGGAAACAGCCACGCAAGCAGATCATCACGGCACAGCCAGATGTGTGCAGTAACAGATGCGGCTGGAAAGAAACGGCATAAGGGGAGAAAAGACAGCTTTGTGAGGGCGTCATAGAGAAGAAGGCTTTGGATTTCTAGAGACTCGGAGGATGCATGGGCTGGACACAAGAGAGAAGGCAGAGATGTCACATGAGCATGTAGGTGGAGAGAATGGCACGGGGTGTGAAAAGGAGAGAAAGAAGCTCCAGAGCTTGAGGAATGACTGGGCCAGAAAGAGGGAGGTGGTGGCTGGAAAGACAGGGAGGGGGCAGATCAGGGAGGTCTTAGGCCAGGCTAAGAGGCTTAAAATCAATCCTATAGGCCATGGGGAACCATGGAGGGTTCTATGGAAAGAAATGACATGAACAGATTTGAGGTTTAGAAAAATGCTCTGATGGAGAGGGAGTTGAGCATGGATGGTGTGAGTGAAACTGAAAGCAGGAAACCCAGAAAGAACGTTCTCCATTGGTCCCGCTGAGTCAACCACTGTGACGGAGAAAAGGATGAATTTGAGATCATTTAGAAAGTAAAATTGCAGCTGGGCATGGAAGTTCATGCCTGTAATCCCAGCACTTTGGGAGGCCAAGGCACATGGATCTATTGAGGTCAGGAGTTCAAGACCAGGCCAGGCGTGGTGGCTCACGCCTGTAATCCCAGCACTTTGGGAAGCCAAGGCACGTGGATCTATTGAGGTCAGTGGTTCAAGACCAGGCCAGGCGTGGTGGCTCACGCCTGTAATCCCAGCACTTTGGGAAGCCAAGGCACGTGGATCTATTGAGGTCAGTGGTTCAAGACCAGGCCAGGCGTGGTGCTCACACCTGTAGTCTCAGCACTTTGGGAGGCCAAGGCACGTGGATCTATTGAGGTCAGGAGTTCAAGACCAGGCCAGGCGTGGTGGCTCACGCCTGTAATCCCAGCACTTTGGGAAGCCAAGGCACATGGATCTATTGAGGTCAGTGGTTCAAGACCAGGCCAGGCGTGGTGCTCACGCCTGTAATCCCAGCACTTTGGGAGGCCAAGGCAGGCAAATCACTTGAGGTCAGGAGTTGAGACCAGCCTGGCCAACATGGTGAAACCCCCTCTCTAAAAAAAAAAAAAACACACACACTCACAAAATTAGCTGGGCATGGTGTAATCCCAGGCACCTGTAATCCCAGCGATTTGAGAGGTTGAGGCAGGAGAATTGCTTGAACTCAGAAGGCAGAGGTTGCAGTGAGTCGAGATTATGCCACTGTACTCCAGCCTGGACAAGAGAGCACGACTCCATCTCAAAAAAAAAAAAAAAAACGGAGTTCAAGACCAGCATGGCCAACATGACGAAACCCCATCTCTACTAAAAATACTAAAATTAGCCAGGCGTGGTGGTGGGTGCCTGTAGTCCCAGCTACTTGGGAGGCTGAGGCAGGAGAATCACTTGAACCTGGAAAGCAGAGGTTGCAGTGAGCTGAGATTGCACCATTGCACTCCAGCCTGGGCAACAGGGTGAGTGAGGCTCTGTCTCAAGAGAAAAAACAAAAAAGTAAAAATTGCTAGACCTTGTTTTTATTGTGATAAAATAAAATTTACCATTTTAACCTTTTTAAGTGAACAGCTCCTGCAGTGACAAGTACATTCCCATCGTGTGCAACCATCACCACCATCCACCTCTGGACCTTTCTCACAGCTGAAACTTGGTACCTACTGAACGCGAACTCCGCATCTCCCGGTAATACCATTCTGCCTCGTCTCTGTGAATTTCACTACTCTAGGGACCTCGTGTAAGTGGAATCGTACAGTATTTGTCTTTCTGTGCCTGGCTTATTTCACCCAGCACGGTGTCTTCAAGGCTCATCTATGATGCAGCATGTGTGAGAATTTCCTTTCTTCTTAAGGCTGAAGAGTGTCTCCCTGTATGTGTAGGCCACATTGAGTTTATCAGCTCAGTCATTCATGGACACTTGGATTACTTCCACTTACTGGGATTGTGTGCTGCTGTGAACGTGGCTGCACAGATATCTTTCTGAGCCCTGATTTCACTTCTTTGGGGGTACACACCCAGAAGTGGAATTGCTGTATCACATGGTAATTTTATGTTTGTTCTTTGTTTTGTTTTGTTTTGAGACAGAACGTCACTCTGTCACCCAGGCTGGAGTGTAGTGGCGCGGTCTCGGCTCCCTACCAACCTCCACCTCCTGGGTTCAAGTGATCCTCCTGCCTCAGCCTCCTGAGTAGCTGGCACTACAGGCACCTGCCACCACGCCTGGCTAATTTTTGTATTTTTAGTAGAGAGTGTGTTTCATCATATCAGCCAGGCTGGTCTCAAATTCCTGACCTTGTGATCTGCCCGCCTCGGTCTCCCAAAGTGCTGGGATTACAGGCGTGAGCCGCCGCGCCCGGCCTTCTGTTTGATTGTTGAAGGAAACTCCATCCTGCAGTCCACAGTGGCTGCACCACTTCACATCCCCACCAGCAATGCACGGAAGTCCCAGTTCCTCCACGTCCTCACCAACATTTGTTATTTTCTGTCTTTTTTAATAGTAGCCATTCTAGTGGGTGTGACACGGTGAATTGCTAGATCTTAATGAATTATTGTATGTGAGGAGTTGAGGGGATGAAAGAGTGAGGGAAAGGGACAGAATGACTCCTGGGTTTGCAAATGGCCAACTGGGTGGGAGAAGATTCATTAGCTGAGTTGGGGTCTCTGGAAGGAGAAACGAGCACCGGGAGGAATTTGGGGTCCCTTGAGCTTGGGGATACTATAGGACATCCTGGTTGCACATTCTGGTCTGGAGGCCTGGGAGAGTCTGTGCTGAAGATTCAAAGACAGCAGCATCCGATGTGAAGCCACAAGCAAGAACAAGATTGCTTAGGAAGCAGGAGATGCAGACAAAAGGAGGGCCCAGAACAGAAACCCGGGAGTCCCCACGTTTCAGTAGTGGGACAATGAAGGTACCCACAAAGGGAAATGGAGGAAGATCAGCCCAAGAGGTAAGAGGAAAGCCAGGAAACACAGTTCCAAAATTGCATAATAATCTAGGACTGGGTTCCGCTATAAGCAACAGAAAACCCAAGTCAGCGGGTTAATCAAGACACAGGTTCAGTTCTCTTCTTTGGAAAAGAAGTGCAGACGTGGGCAGCCCACTGTCGTCAGAGCCTCAGGCTCTCTCTCTCTTGCTTGCTATTATTTGCCCTGATTTCCATCTTCAAGGACACCTCATGGTCACAAGATGTGCTGCAGCTCCAGCCATCACATTCATGTTCCAGCAGCAAAAAGGAGGAAGAAGCAAGAGCAGAAGACCTGCCTCCTGGTTGAATGTTCCTTCTCCACCCCTCTCCCCTGGTTTTCACTTCCGCCTCATTGGCCACCCCCAGGTGCAAGGCTGGTTGAGAAATGTGGTCCATTAGCAGAGCACATTGTATTCCTGAATAAAATCTAGGCTCTGTTAGTAATGAAGCAGGGGAGAATGGCTGTAGGGGAGGCTCTAACCCGGAGAGAGAAGTTCCCAGAAGGAGAAAAGGGTAGATGCGTTGGCTAAGGCATAAAGGGTTAACCATTGGACTCGGCAATGAGGTCGCGGGAACATCCCTCTGCTGGGTGATGGCGGGTGGTGGGGGGAGATGGAGTCGGCAGTGGCTTGAAGCATACAGGGGAGGAATGAAGGCATGTTCATTGACCAAGCTTGGGAAGTCCCAGGCCAAGGGAAGATCTTGGTGCCCAGAGAGAATACACAGGATCAAGAACAGTTTGGGGTCGTTTACCTTGAGATGTGAGGACTTAGCCGTGATAGTAAGCTAGGAGGGCTGAGTCAGAGAAGGAAGGAGAAGGGATGGGGGAGGATGTGGAGGACTGCAGGTGTGAGGCCCCGGGGGAAGCTGGGGGGAACAGGATCCAAAAGACAGTGGCGGGGCAATAGGGCCCCAGGCAGGAGCCCTCAGCTAGGGGTTCAGAGGACAGCAGGTGAAGAGGGAGTGAAGGGGCCCCTGTCGGGTGGGTGGGTGGAGGAGGCAAGGATGTGCCCCCCAAGGGCCTGAGGACCTGCACAACACAGGGGTGCCAGCAGCAGAGAAGGGGAAGGTGGGGCCAATCAGAGCTAGGGGAGTGGGGAGAGACAGTGCCAGGGAGGCCTGGGGAGAGAAGAGAGTGCTCCCGCAGGCTGGGCCTCTCAGAGGGCTGCACAGGAGGTCTCAGGGCAGATGTGGTGGGGTGGGGGCCCGGGGGGTGGGAAGTGGTCACCATCAGAGAGTGGGGCTCAGTATTTAGTGTTTGAGGGGAGGGCAGGCCTGAGGGATGGCAAGGCCCAGGGTGGCAAGGTGGTGGGCCGTTGGAGAAGGGAGTCCCTGGAGATGAGAGGGTCCCAGAAGTGGGCAGCCAGGGGGCTAGACAGGTCATCCATGAGGTCACCAATATCACCCAAGTTCCTGGATGATGAATGATGGGATGGGTGGAGGGAAAGTGTGAGCCAAGTCTTCAAAGAATGCGGAAGGCATCAGGGAGGTCAGTGGGGGACAACAATGAAGACCCCAGCCTGGCAGAGTGTGACAGGGCCGGAGGAGTGTCCCCAAGGAAAGCAGGGTCCTGGGTGGGCAGGGGGTGAGGGGGAGCCACGGTCAGGCTGAAGAGGTCACAGAGAGGTCTGTGAGCTGTACAGACATCCAGGACCTCCATCTAGGACCAAAGGCTTGGGCGAGGACAGCTGCAGCTGGAAAGGAATCAAGGAAGTGAGAAGGTGAGAGAGGGTCTCCGGCCACACCACCCTGACCACGCCCGATCTTCTCTGATCTTGGAAGCAAAGCAGGGTCAGGCCTGGCTAGTACTTGGATGGGAGAAGGCGCAAGAGGATCGAGTGTTCAGGGTACACTTGCTTGTCCCATTTTTTATTTTTTTTAATTTATTTTTGTGAGATGTAGTCTTACTCTTTTGTCCGGGCTGGAGTGCAGTGGCGTGATCTCTGCTCACTGAAACCTCTGCCTACCGGGTTCAAGCAATTCTCCTGCCTCAGCCTCCCAAGTAGCTGGGATTACAGGCTCACGCCACCATGCCGGGCTAATTTTTTGTATTTTTAGCAGAGATAAGGTTTCACCATGCTGGCCAGGCTGGTCTCAAACTCCTGACCTCAAGTGGTCCACCTGCCTTAGCCTCCCAAAGTGCTGGGATTACAGGCATGAGCCACCACGCCCGGCCCCAGTTATCCCATTTTACAGATGAGAAAACAGAGGCCCAGAGAGAAGAGATTCACCCAGGATCATACAGAGAGTGACTGAACTTGAGCAGGCCCCAGGCCTTTGCTCTGGCCATACAAGCCTGCATGAGTCCCTTCCCCTCTCCAAGCCACAGTTTCCCCATCTGTAAAAGGAGATAAGTGGATGTGGTGGCCGGACCTTACCTGTGACCCAGGAGGATTTGGCGACTACATAAAAGTTTTTGGAGTGAGAGATCCCCTTTCCTGGCCCTGCCCTTTTAACTGAGTCATCTCCAAAAAGTAGACTTTCCAAATTCCCCCAACTCTGTGTTGGGTCCTCAGGGGGGCTGAGTCACAGGGAAAGTCGAGACTGGGAGGCAGGTGATTGACGCATATGAAGTCGAGTTGCCTCCAGGACGGGTATCTACATGCCCTCTTTCCCAAGAGCCTGCCACTCACCCACCGCGGTCACCCACCTGGGTTTATCTGATCACAGCAAGCCCTCTGTGGTGAACAAACAGCAAATGCTCATTCTCTGCCTTTGTCTCCACCCACTCCCGTCCGTCTTCTGCATGCCTCTGGAGCCATCTTCCCACTGTCACCCTACTCCTGGTTCCTCCTCTGCTCTGAAGTCTTCCAGGGCTCCCCATTGCCTATAGAAAGTCAAGTCCATAACCTAGCATGCCAGCTCCTTCCTGATCCAGCCCCGTGGCCCTCTGCAGCAACACCATGTGTGGGTCCTCCATGCCAACTTCATGCAGGCCTTGGGTCAGGCCATTTCCCCACCCACCCCCTTCCAACAGGGATGCCCTTTCGTCTCTGCCAGTCCAAATAGCACAAGTGTAAAACCATAACCCCAATGCCCTCATGTCCTCTAAGCTCACCATGTTCTTAGTTTCAACCAATAACTATAATTAATAAAATAGTCCAAAACCCCACGCTCCGTGCTGCAGGGCCTCCAGCGCCCTTCTCAACACTGCTGACATCCCCCAAGCAGGATCTCCGTGTACTTTCACCACTGGCTCTACCATCGGCTGAGCCACATGCCCCCCACACCCTGCACCTCCCAGCCTCTCTCTGCTCCCTGATCCTTCATTCCCCTAGCCCCCCACCCCTCCCACACGCAAGGCTGGGTGTGCAGCAGACTCCAATGAAGGTGTGGAGAAAGGAGAGGGACTTCAGAACCTAGCCAGCAGCAACACCAAACTGAACATTCCTGGACCCTCCCTGCCAGCCCACCCTATGCCCCTCTGCCCCTGGGCCCCCTTCCGCTGAGGAACCCTGGCCCATCTCCACTCTGCTCCATGTCCCCAGGGCCTGTCAGAGTCCCACTCTCCAGCTGCCAACGCCTACTCCTCACCTCACAGGGCCATGTCCTTCACTTTGCTCGGGAGGTGCCAGGAGGAGACACCTGCCCTTTATTAAACAAAAAGGGCCTCTGAAGGGAATTTCCCGAAGCAAAAGCGCAGCCTCCTCCTGTTCCAGCCCCACCTCAAGTAGGGAGCAGCTGCCTTCAGTCCTTTATTTAAGTAACACCAGGGTTTTTTTTCAGTGTTTTTTCTCACAGTGTGGAATGTTACAGACAGAGGTGGGACCATCAAGTCCAATGTCATCGCTTAACAGACAAGAGGCTGATGGAGACCCGGGGGAAGGATCCCACCCAAAGAAAGCTCAGCAGTTTAGTGCCCCACTTGGGGCAGAACCTAGTTCTCTGACTCCAGATCTGGGGCATCTGTACTCCCTACAACGCCTGCTCTTCCACATCCAGACAAGGTGGAGAAGTGGGGAGAAGAAACGGATATTTACTGAGCACCTACTATGTGCCAGGCATGGCGCTAAGCACTTTATATACATTATGTCATTTAATCCTCACATCCACCCTTCAGGTAAGAACTACTATTATTCCCCTTTTACAAGGAACAAACTGAACTCCAAAAAGGAAGCCTCTAGTCGATTACCCAGTGTCCCTCAGCTCAGAACTGGAATTACAACCCAGCCCAACTCTTTAAGAAATTAACCCAGCTTGGTCTGAAGCAGGGTTCTTATTCTTCATAACAGTAAAAGCAAACATTTGTGGACTCTTTGCCAGGCAGCAGACTGAAAATCTCACATGATTTATAGTGTTTAATCTTCACAGTAATTCCAGGAAGCATGTAGGATTATTCCCATTTTACAGATGAGAAAACCAAGGCTCAGAAAAGTAAGATGATCTGCCCAAGCTCTCACAGGTGATGCATGGCAAAGATATATTCAAGCCTAGATTCATCCAGTCCAAGCTGCTCTCTCCACTCTCCCCGCTCCTCTCCCCAGGAACCCCCTTATCCCTTCCTACTGGGAAGGCCAGGCATGGCCACAAAGGCCAGCCCCTATGCCTGCCTCTTCCTCTTTCTCCAGCCAGCTTTGGGGCCTCCTTTTCTCCCCACTTGTGGATTTACTTCCGGGCATCTGGGGACCCTCCATCTTAGAAGCTGGTTCTGCTCATGGTGCCAGCGAGGCAGATGTAGCCCCTCCATCCCCGCTCCCAAGTCTCAGCAGAAAGGATTAGATGTGGGGCTAGGAAGCCCCCCAAGCAAAGCCCCAGCTGCTAGGCCCAGGCAATTCCTGAAGCTGGAAATGGGTGCCACTCAGGGACTGAATCAGCTGATCCCCATTCAGGGCCAAGATAGGGCACTACCCTCCCTCCAGGCACTGCCACTACCAGTCTGGTAATGGTATTCTGCCTCGCCTCTATAAATTTGACTCCTCTAGGCACCTCGTGTAAGCAGGATCACACAGGATTTGTCTTTTTGCGTCTGACTTCTTTCACCCAGCACAGTGTCTTCAAGGTTCGCCCTTGATGCAGCCTGTGTAGGAATTTCCTTCCTTCGTAAGGCTGAAGAGTATCGCATCGCACGTGTAGACCACATTTTGTTTATCTGTTCCCTCCCTGTTGGTGCCCTGGCTCTCGGTTCTGGCCAGTTACAGCTGGAGAGACATGGGGTCCTCTGTCCCAGGAGTTGGGAGTGGACCTTTGTCATTTGAGGGGTGTCTCCCTTACAGTTCCTTGATTGCAAAGAAGATCCAATTTGACATCCTTGTGCTTCGGGGGCATTTACTGGGAGACAGTGAAGAGCTCACAGGGTGGAGGGGAGGCTGGAAAACCAGGTTCAGATTCAAGTCCAGGAGAGGGAGGACATGGGTCAGCGCCAGCAGCCCCAGCAGCGTCTCATCGTGTCCCATGGGCTGTGACGCAACCAAGCCACGAGCAGGTAGGCTCAGGCAGGTCACGTGTTCTACCTCTAAGAGAGGAGCCTTGCCCATAGCAGGTGGACTAAGAGTGGGCAGGGAGGGAAGGGTCTCAGGGACCCTGGGTCCTGCATGGTCAAACCCAACCAACTGCCTCTACAGGGGGCCTCAGACGTTTCTGGGATCTGTCTATTCTAGAGGCTTCTCAGGCTTGGTGCTGTGCTTCTTCCAACATACAAGAGTTCCTTCTAGACCAGGAAGGGCGATGCTTCCACACACAGAAGGAAGGAAGGAGAGAGGGGTGGAAGAAGGGAGAGGGAGGGAGGAGGAAGGTGAGCTTTTAAAGCACCATAACGAGTTTCACTTAGTGCTGAGCTCTTTTACATAAGCTATCCCTGCAAGTGAGGAAAGGGAATCCTAGCAGAGCAAACAACTGTGCAAAGGCATGGAGCCGTGAGACAGCGGGACCGCCGAGTGGCCCAGGGCTGACGGCGGCAAGGGAGGTGGCACAGGGGTGAAAACTGGAGGTGGGGGCAGGGACCTGACAAAGAAGAGCCCGGAACTGGGACACTAGGCGAAGAATCTGGGCTCTCACTGAGGCTCGGCCTGACCTTCACCTTCCCAAGGCAGCCCAGGATCTAGCCACCTGCTAGCTACCCAGCTCACCCCACAAAATGGGACCCTCCTGGGAAATGTGCCTGGCGGATCCCAGGAAGCCCTTCTAGAAAACTTGCCGGCATCCAAGTTCAGACCCTCAATTTGGTAGGACCTTCATCTGGCCCCAGCTTATGCCACCCCTTCCAGGGCCAAACAGAAGGGACAAAAGACACGGGCCCGCAGGCCACCCGGCCAGCCTGTCTGCAGAGATACAAACACAATCATGGTAATTTTTTAACTACTTTTATGAGGCTAAAAATGAGCAGGAAAGCAAAAATAATCACCACTTTCAAGCTAGATAAAAACACATAATTTTGTTCTTGTTAACTCAACTAAAATGATTCTTGGCCTGGTGGCCAGAGATTCAGTGTATGCAGTTGCCAGCTGCAGATTTCTCTACAACTGAGCTTCTCAAATGCCACATGTCCCTGTAGGCTCACCCTGTCTTCGCCAGGTCTGTCTAAGGTGCCTGCTGACCTATACTATACCACAAGCCCTGACCAATAGGGCAGGGCAGTAAAGCCTTGGGGTGTGGAGTCGGCAGGACCTCAGTGGGATTGGAGCGAGTGGCCTTACGTATCTAGAGAAGGTCAGCCAATGGCCAGGGAACAACCTGGACTTAAACCTTAGCTCCATTTCAAAGCCATGAGACTTTGGTCAAGTCACTTCACCTCTCAGAGCCTCAACCTCCTCATCTGTGAAATGGCAAAATAACATCGACCCCTCAGAACTGTGAAATTAAGAAATCAGATGCAAAGGTGCTTATCCTGGTGAGATGCACGTAGTAGGCCCACAGAAAATGGCCACTTTCCTCAGTCTACCCACACTGGGCTGGTTGAACCCTTTCTCTTGCCCATTGTCCAAAGTGTCCCCCAGCCCTGTCTCTGAAGCATGAGGGAAGATAACATTCCCTTATAAGGTGACTACAGGAAGCAGGGCTCACTGGGTGGGTCTGAGCCAACCTCAGATGCAGACGCTTCCTGGGTCTATCCTGGATCCCACAGGCGTGAGGTGTGAAGGCTGCCCCCAGGTGACGACCTGCCCTGAGTCACTGCAACAGACAAAGCCTGACGCCTCCCCAAGCAACAGCCCCACCACCCGGTGAGGCCCATTTATCTGCAATATCTTGGTCGGCCAAGCCAGCACCCCAGGGCCAGCAGGGCATTTGGTGAAAACCCAAGTCAGAACCTGCCAGGGCTTGCACGCTGGGCTCCACTCCCGGGGGACGGCCGCATGGGACTTGGAGATGCTAGAGGCCATGATGGATGGTGAAGGGCTCCATTCTTCTTCCATTCAGCAACCAGTGTCTGATGGCAGCAGCGCCGCTGGCCCCGACTCTCTCTGCTCTGTCCATAGCTCCAGCCTGCTTCCTGTAATGGCCAGGTCTCTGCTCCAAGCCCTCACCTGCCAGAGGCTGCCTGGGCCACAGGTCAGATGCTGGCTGGAGATGGGTTCTGTGGGTAAACGCATGCACTCTAGAGCCAGACTGCCTGGCTATGCATCTTGATCTGGAACTTGCTAGCATTGTGACCTTGGGTAAGTTACACAGCCTCTCCTGCTTCCTCCCCTACAGAATAGAGAGAATACTTACCTACCTTGTAGATTCACGATGTGGCTAAGGAGCTGAAAAACAGCTCATCGTAAATGCTCCCCAGTTTTGCCTTTTTAAAAAGTTGAGCCAAAGTTTAAAAATAAGATTCCACAGAGAAATCTTGATTTCTGGCTTTTCTTGAAAAAAATCAAAAAATTTGGAAAGACACATTCCTTCAAGGCACCAACTGGCATTCCTTTTGGATCAGTCGTTCTCAGCCCCAGCTGTACCTTAGAATCCAATTAGAGGGCCAGGAGCAGTGGCTTACGCCTATAATCCCAGCACTTTGGGAGGATGAGGTGGGCAGATCACCTGAGATCGGGAGCTCGAGAGCAGCCTGACCAACATGGAGAAAACTCGCCTCTACTAAAAATACAAAATGAGATGGGCATGGTGACGTATGTCTGTAATCCCAGGCACTTGGGAGGCTGGGGCAGGAGAATCACTTGAACCCACGAGGCAGAGGTTGCAGTGAGCTGAGATTATGCCATTGCACTCCAGCCTGGGCAACAAGAGCAAAACTCCTTCTCAAAAAAGAAAAATAAAGAATCCAATGAGAATCACTGGGCAGGCCAGGTGCAGTGCCTCACACCTATAATCCCAGTACTTTGGGAGGCTGCCGCAGGAGTTCAAGACCAGCCCAGGCAAGGTAGTGAGACCTTGTCTCTATAAAAATAATTTTAAAAAATTAATCAGCCAGACACGGTGGCGTGCGCCCATAGTCCCAGCTACTTGGGAGGCTGAGGCAGAAGGATTGTTTGAGTTCAGAAAGTTGAGGCTGGAGTGTGCTATGATCAAGTCACAGCACTTCAGCCTGGGCAACTGAGTGAGACCCTGTCTCTAACAAAGAAAGAAAAAACAATCACCTGAGCAGCTATTAGAATATTTTGCTACTGAGCCTCACTCTGGACCTAAGAAGTCAGAAACTCGGGGCCTGGGGTCCAGGCAGCCTACACCGTCAAAGCATCCCTGACGGTTCTGGTGGACAGCCAGGTTTTAGGGCCCCTGCTTGAGGCAGACTTTTTAGCTGTCCACAGTGACATTGCCCTTTATCATTACACTGTGGCTTCTTTCAGTTAGAGAGAACTTATTGGATCCCTACTCTTGTAAAAATGGGGAAAAAACCCAGAAAGTCATGGGGTCTTCCTTATACTTGAAAGACTCAGCTCATTCCAGGGCCTGCCTGGTCGCCAGAAGCAGCAGCCTGTGACCGTGGTCTCTGCCTCCTCTTTGGCCAAGCTCCATCCACATGTTCTTCAAGACAGACAACCCCAAGTCCTCATCTTTGATCTAATCTCTTCTCTTTCTGAGCACATCACAAACTCGTGCTTCTCAGCACCTTCACCTCCAATGCCCAGTTCCTGACTTCTTCCCTAGCAAACTTTTTTTTTGAGACAGTTTCGCTCTGTTGCCCAGGTTGAAGTGCAGTGGCTCAATCTTGGCTCATTGCAACCTCCACCTCCCAGGTTCAAGCAATTCTCCTTCCTCAGCCTCCCGAGAAGCTAAGGCTATAGGCATATGCCATCACTTCTGGCTAATTTTTGTATTTTTTTTAAATAAAGATGGGGTTTCACCACATTGGTTAGACTGGTCTCGAACGTCTGACCTCAAGTGATCCGCTCCCCTCAGCCTCCCAAAGTGCTGGGATTTCAGATGTGAACAACCGTGCCCAGCCCTAGCAAACTTCTATTCATCCACCATGGCTCCATTCAAGGACCACCTCCTCCAGGAAGCCCTTCTCAACCTGCCAGGCAGAGTTGGAGTCTTTCTCCTTTATGTCCCAGGAGCATCTCATGCATCTCGTGATGCCTCACGCTGAGACACAGGATTCATTGCTTAGGGGTCTGCTTCCCACAAGATTGGGAGCTTCTCAGGAATGGAGCCATCTCTGGAGCCCCAAGGCCTAGTATAGGACCCAGCCAAAATCAGGAGTTCAGTGAACATTAGCTGAGTTTCCACATGGCCACCAGTCCTCCAGGGGCCCTTTTAAGAGGAATCTAATAGAAACCACACAAGAAACTTCCCTCTGATTCAAATCTCCAGTCCCTACAAAGGTAATCCCTAAAGCTTTACAAAGTGAAGTCAAGGTCAGGCCACCCAGTCATTCCCATGGCTTCTCATTGGCTCTGATTGGGTCATTCCCCCATCCCAGAGCCAGTCACCGTGGCCAGGGAAATCCAGTGCTCTGATTGGCCAGATCTGAGTCAAATGCCAGGTGTTGTCTTGGAAGGAGGGGAAGTGAGTCCTGGCAGGCATGAAGAATGAAGTGTCACTGTGGTCCTGAAAGACACGCCCTCTGCTCATCATACAGCTGTGGTTCTAACATTTTCAAGAGAAGCATGCCTTCTCCATGTGAACATTCTCCCAAATTGTACATTTTGTATTGCTTATATGAGAAATTACCTAAAGATAATGTATTTAATGTGAATTCAGGAATTCTTTGAAACTGATTTGTATTTTAGTCATCACTTCAGCATCAGTACCTTCATGTGTATTATGCATTCAGCCTGCAGACAATGCCGGAAGCACTATGAATATGAACCAGAGGCCCGTTCCTACTCCACTTGACCTTCCCAAGAATGGACCTGGTGAGTGCGCAGCCAGCCTCATGGGAAACTGACAAGGCTTCTCAATGAACAACAGCGCCCTCTCCCACTGCGTCACAGCCCCTCAGCAGGTGTATCACTGAGGACTTTTTGGTTGCAAGCAACAGAAATGACCTTTGCTGACCTCAGCAAAAGGAAATATCTTGGAAGACTACTGGGAGCTCACAGGATCCACAGGAGTCTAGAGCACCAGGCTTGGGAACCACAGATGCTACAGAGGTGCAAGAGCAGAAGGCCCACCATTGGGCTGGCGATCTCAGTAGTATAGTAAGGAGCCTGCCTAGGAAGGGACAAATCAGTCCCTTCAGCTCAAGGTACAGTACCAGTGAAGGAGCTTCTGTTTAGCCTGCCTTTAGCTAAGGGAAACTGGGACCCCTGAGATAATTCCAGTAAAGCAGAATGGTAGCCGGCAGGAGAGTGGATGCTGGGAACCAGGAGCAAGGAACACTCCCTGCAAGGATGACACACCCTTCAGGTGGCTCTGATTGGGATCCACCTTCCTTAATCAGGAGACTACCCACTTTGAGTATGATGGTCAATTATTTCACTATTAGAGTTGCCACCACCTTTTTTTTTTTCCTTTTTGGTTATTCTGGAAGCATTCACTTGGATTTTTCCCTGCTCTGGTTTTCTGTATGTTTCTATAATCTTTCGGCTCCTGGGTGGTCTGGTTTCCTACAGGCAGCAGAGTCAGCTGGTTCTCACAGGGTCCATGCGCTCATGGAGGAAATGTGGCCTGAGCTGATGTCGCCCCACCCACGGAAAGGAAGTGACAACCACACAAGGTGGAGGGATGTATGGGCTGTATCCACAAGGGTGATCCTGGTTACAAGGAACAGAAAACCCAATTCAAACAGCCTTAAACAATAAAGGTGATTTATGGGCCCACATTATTGAAAGGTCCTTCAGGAAAGGCTTGATCCAGCAGTTTAACCAGTGCCAGCAAGAGCCTGGTTACTTTTCTCTCACTTGGTCTGCCATTTTTAAGACTGGCTTCTTTTATAGGCACAAGACACTTGCCAGAAGTTCCCAAGACAAAGGTGTGACAGGTCTGGGTCTTATGCTCAACCTTAAACCAATCACTGAAATGCACTTAATGACTTAGTCCTGCCCCTCCCTGGCATCAGAAGTGGAGTCCGACCCTGGAGCTACATGGATCTCCAAACCAAGATCACAGTTATCTGGGAAGGGGTGGATACTGGGCAACAAGCTGCCCACACAGGCCTGCTGCCCTGGGCAACCAGGGACATGGGAATTGGTGGGTTAACCATCACCATTGCAGCTGCCTTCCTGTATTAGATATAGCACATACATGAGTTCTATGATTTAGCGAACTATCACAGAACCCTGGGATGTGGCCTGCTAATCCTATTTTGCAGACCAGGAAGCAGGTTAAGTGAAGTGACTTGGAGCACCATAGCTGGGGTGAGTCAGAGGCAGGATTTGAAGCCAGAGCTGTCAGACCCCAAAAGCCATTGTCCTCACCTCCACTCGAATCTTGCCTCTCAATTATGTGCAAAGCTCTGCTGGGAACACCAGGAAAAGGAGCACATTTACTCAACAGGCCTTAACTGAGCACCTACTATGTATGTGTCAGGCATCCTGCCAGACTCATTGGGGTATAATCCTTACCTTCAGTGAGGTTCTGTTTTTTTAGAGACAGGGCCTTGCTCTGTCACCCAGGCTAAAGTGCAGTGGCACAATCATGGCTCACCATAGCCCCCAACTCCTGGGCTCAAGCGATCCTTCTGCCTCAGCCTCCCAAGTAGCTGGGACTACAGGCACGCACCACCATGTCTAGCTAATTTTTTGTAGAGAAGGAGTCTTGCTATGTTGCCTGGGGTGGTCTTGAACTCCTGGCCTCAAGTGATCTTCCTGTCTCGACCTCCCAAAGTGCTGGAATTACAGACCTGAACCCTCGTGCCCAGCTTCTGTGAGGTTCTTGATCTGGAAAGGAGACAGTCCCAAATCCACAGTGGCAACCCCACAGGAAGTACTATTTATTGCTGTGTTGTACAGAAATATCTATGGGCACTTCCCAAGCATTATTTCATTGAATACTTACAACAAGCTCTGGGAAATTGATTCCTGAGTTAACAGATGGACAGTGAGATTAAGTGACTCTAAGTCATTCAGCTGGTTGGGCAACCTGGTCTCACTTTCTAGGAGTCGAGGGGTCATTCAGGAAGGCTGGATCAGTGAGAAGGCAGCCATGGCGGGTATGGGTCCATTGGGTATTGAAGGATGGGAGCAGGCGAGGGGCACTGTAGGTTGTGGTGGGCAGGGAAGGCTTCCCAGAGAAGAACAAGTTTTGCTGAGCCATGGAGAACAAGAGTAGAGATTGACGATGCCCAGGCTGGCACTGGTGCCAACCACCTCCTGCAAGTGCTCTGGGGAGCTGCCTTAGCAATATTCCCCCCTCTGGAAATTCCTATCCGAAAACCTCCAGCAGGGAAACCTGCTTGACTGTCTCAATAGTGCCCAGATCCCAAGGTCAGCATCAGAGAATTCTAATCCTGGACTGCGGCTTGCAGGCCCCTGCTCAGTACCGAGGCTTTCTGTCAGCCTTACAATTCACCTGCAAGGTAGGAACTGCAAACATCACTTTACAAGCAAGGACATCGAATCATGGAGAAAGCCAGAACACAGAAGCCACCAGGCTTAGAGCACCAGGCTTAGGAACCCAGGATGCCCTGGAGGTAAAAGAACAGAAGGTGTACCATTGGGATCAGGACTCCAATAATATAATGAAGATCCTGCCTAGGATTGAGCCTCCAGGCCTGACCACAGTCCCTGCTTGTCCTGAGACACTGAAATTCCCTGGGTACATATCCTGGGGATACATCCAGCTTTGCATATCCTAGCTGTCAGAGGTAGAAGAGGCTGGTGTCCCTCTTGAGTCATCCTCCCCTATGCTTCCCTCTGACCAGCCCTCTGACCTGAGCTCCTGGCTGTGGACTTTCTAGAACCCTCAGGAAAACTCATTTGCCTTGGAAGTACCCGCAACAGGGAACTGGGTTCCCCAAACCTCTCTGAACCTGCCACTCATTTCTTAGAGCCTTCATGGAGAAAATAAAGGCAGGAAGAGAGAGCCATGGAGAAGAAGAACATGTGTTTTTTTTTTTTTTTTTTTTTTTTTGGGACGGAGTTTCGCTCTTGTTACCCAGGCTGGAGTGCAATGGCGCGATCTCGGCTCACCGCAACCTCCGCCTCCTGGGTTCAGGCAATTCTCCTGCCTCAGCCTCCTGAGTAGCTGGGATTACAAGCACGCGCCACCATGCCTAGCTAATTTTTTTGTATTTTTAGTAGAGACGGGGTTTCACTGTGTTGACCAGGATGGTCTCGATCTCTTGACCTCGTGATCCACCCGCCTCGGCCTCCCAAAGTGCTGGGATTACAGGCTTGAGCCACCGCGCCCGGCGAACATGTGTTTTAAAGACAGACAGGCCTGGGTTGAACCCAGACTCAACCACTCACATGCTGTGTGACCTTGAGCAAGTCATCCCCGCTCTCAGAGCCTCAGCTTCTAGTGCTGCTATATGAGGGGCGACAGGTTGGGCACTGTGGCTCACACCTGTAATCCCAGAACTTTGGGAGGCTGAGGAGGGCGGATCACCTAAGGCCAGGAGTTGAAGACCAGCCTGGCAAACACAGTGAAACCCTGTCTCTACTAAAACTACAAACATTAGCTGGGTGTGGTGGCAGGCACCTGTAATCCCAGCTACTCAGGAGGCTGAGGCAGGAGAATTGCTTGAACCTGGGAGGCGGAGGTTGCAGTGAGCCGAGATCACACCACTGAACTCCAGCCTGGGTGACAAGGGCAAAACTCTGTCTCAAAAAAAAAAAAAAAAAAATGAGGGGCAACAATCCCCACTCCGTGGGACTAGGATCCTCCTGAGCAAGCCAGAAATCTAGAAGCTGTCCTTAAGTGTTTTTCTCTCCCTACCCCTTCCCCATCCAATCGAGCATCAAGTCCTATTAATTTTACCTCCAAAATGTGTTTCAAATCATCCCCCACTCTCTGTCTCTGGTGTCATTTCCCTCCTTCAAGCCCTCTGCTGCCTGGGCTGCTACCATGGCCAACGAACTGGTCTCCCAGCACCTGCTCGTCCCCTCCATCCATCCGCCATAATACAGCCAGGGAGATCCCATGGAACATATACTCCATGATGTCACCCCAGTTAAAACTCTCCTGCGGCTTCCTATTGCTTTCGAGGAAACCCCAAAACTTTTACTGTCACCTCCCTGGAGAGGCCCAAATGGTCTGACCCTAGTTGTTCCTCTCTTTGCCCGACTTCATGGTAGTTCTGTTCCCTCTGCTTAGAACTATCTTCCCCATCCTAGCCCAGTTAACTCATTTATATGGTTTGGCTGTGTCCCCACCTAAAGCTCATCTTGAATTGTAGCTCCCATCATTCCACGTGTTGTGGGAGGCACCCGGTGGGAGATAATTGAATCATGGGGGTGGTTCCCCCATACCGTTCTCGTGGGAGTGAATAAGTGTCCGAGGTCTAATGGTTCTCTCTCTCTCTCTCTCTCTCTCTCTCTCTCTCTCTC